>NC_041392.1:82235509-82242924 GCF_002162155.2 Triticum dicoccoides
CGCCGGCGCCTCACCGGCGCCCGCACGCGCTCACCGTGCCCCGCGCGCCCTCTGCGCCGAGCCCCCCGCGCCCGAGTCATCCTCGCCGTGCGCGGCCTCCCTGCTGCAGCCCTGCCGCGCGCTCATGCGCGCCCGCCCACACGGGGCCGTGCTCGCCGCCGCTCGCTCACCGGCCGGCCCGTGCTGGCCTCGCCCACGCCGGCCTGGCGACCTGCCAGGTCCGCCGCCCACGCCCGCATGCCCCTGGGCGTGCGCCCGAACGGGGCGCGCCCGTTACCCGTCGCCCGCGCCCTGAATGGCCTCTGTGCCACTGAACGGGGGGGCCCACGCCCCCAGAACGTTTTAAAAAAAATGATGAAAAAGAAAAAGAATTAAATATATATATATATAAATAGTTAATTAATTAATTAACTAAATTAATTAAGTTAATTAATCCTGCTTAATTAATCTAATTAACCTGTTAGTCTAACTAAACAGTAATTAGTTTAACTAAATCCTAATTAACCTAAGAGAGCATGACAGGTGGGTCCCATTGGACCCACGCGTCAGTTTGACCCAGTCAACCCCTGTTGACTGCTGATGTCAGCATGACGTCATGATGACGTCATAAATCCATTTTCCGAATTAATTAAATAATTAAATAAATTCCAGAAATTAATAAAATCTTTAGAAAATCATATCTTCTAATCCGTAACTCGGATTAAAATATTTTCAACATGAAAGTTGCTCAGAACGACGATACGATTCCGGATGCGCAACCCGTTCGTCCGCCACACACCCCTAACATATCAAACTCGCAACTTTCCCCCTCCGGCTCCTCTGCCCGAAAACACGGAACCCCGGGGATATTTTCCCGGATGTTTCCCCCTTTACCGGTATCGCCTATCCCTATGTTAGGTCACCCCTAGCACCGCATATTGCCGCGTCTTGCTTTGTGTTACATTTGATTGCTCTGTTATTTATTGTGTTCCCCCTCCGTTACTCCTTTCCGGTAGACTCCGAGACCTATGCTGATGCCCCTGTGGTCGACTACGTCACCGACGACCCCTCCTTGTCTGAGCAACCAGGCAAGCCCCCCCCCCTTGATCACCAGATATCGCCTACTCTTTTCTCTATACTGCTTGCATTAGAGTAGTGTAGCATGTTACTGCTTTCCGTTATTCCTATCCTGATGCATAGCCTGTCCTTGCTACTACTGTTGTTACCATTACCTGCTATCCTACTGCTTAGTATAGGATGCTAGTGTTCCATCAGTGGCCCTACACTCTTGTCCGTCTGCCATGCTATACTACTGCGCCGTGATCACTTCGGGAGGTGATCACGGGCATATACGATATACTTTACACAGTTACATTACCTGTGATACTGTTCGGAGATGGGGGCTGAAGGGGCAGGTGGCTCCATCCCGGTAGAGGTGGGCCTGGGTTCCCGACGGCCCCCGACTATTACTTTGTGGCGGAGCGGCAGGGCAGGTTGAGACCACCTAGGAGACAGGTGGGCCTGGCCCTGTTCGGCGTTCGCGGATACTTAACACGCTTAACGAGATCTTGGTATTTGATCTGAGTCTGGCTACGAGCCTATACGCACTAACCATCTACGTGGGAGTAGTTATGGGTATCCCGACGTCGTGGTATCAGCCGAAGCACTTCAGACGTCAGCGACGGAGCGGCGCGCGCCGAATTGGACTGGAACGCCACTAGGCTAGGTCTGCTTTCGGCCGCCCACACAACGTGCAGGTGTGCTCAGGGCGATGGGCCCAGACCCTTGCGCGCTTAGGTTTAGACCGGCGTGCTGGCCTCTCTGTTTTGCCTAGGTGGGGCTGCGACGTGTTGATCTTCCGCGGCCGGGCATGACCCAGGAAAGTGTGTCCGGCCAAATGGGATCGAGCGTGTTGGGTTATGTGGTGCACCCCTGCAGGGAAGTTAATCTATTCGAATAGCCGTGATCTTCGGTAACAGGACGACTTGGAGTTGTACCTTGACCTTATGACAACTAGAACCGGATACTTAATAAAACACACCCTTCCAAGTTCCATAGACAACCCGGTGATCGCTTTTCCTCAGGGCGACGAGGAGAGGATTGCCGGGTAGGATTATGCTATGCGATGCAACTGGAGATGCTACTTGGAGATGCTATTTGGAGGACTTCAATCTACTCTCTTCTACATGCTGCAAGACGGAGGCTGCCAGAAGCGTAGTCTTCGATAGGACTAGCTATCCCCCTCTTATTCTGGCATTCTGCAGTTCAGTCCACTGATATGGCCTCCTTACACATATACCCATGCATTTGTAGTTTAGTTCCTTGCTTGCGAGTACTTTGGATGAGTACTCACGGTTGCTTTCTCCCCCCCTTTTCCCCCTTTTCTTTCTTTCTGTTTGTCGCAACCAGATGCTGGAGTCCAGGAGCCAGACGCCACCGTCGACGACGACCCTTACTACACCGGAGGTGCCTACTACTACGTGCAGCCCGCTGACGACGACCAGGAGTAGTTTAGGAGGATCCCAGGCAGGAGGCCTGCGCCTCTTTCGATCTGTATCCCAGTTTGTGCTAGCCATCTTATGGCAACTTGTTTAACTTATGTCTGTACTCAGATATTGTTGCTTCCGCTGACTCGTCTATGATCGAGCACTTGTATTCGAGCCCTCGAGGCCCCTGGCTTGTATTATGATGCTTGTATGACTTATTTATGCATTAGAGTTGTGTTGTGATATCTTCCCGTGAGTCCCTGATCTTGATCGTACACGTTTGCGTGCATGATTAGTGTACGATTAAATCGGGGGCGTCACAAGTTGGTATCAGAGCCGACTGCCTGTAGGAATCCCCCTTCCACACTCCTTGGCCGAAGTCGAGTCTAGTCGTTGAAAAACTTTTACTAACATGGCTGTGTGGCCCATGGGCCCACGTCGCCATCGGGAGGTATTAGGATCTTTTATTCCTCGACCTTTACTCTGGGATTCTGAACCCTCTTCTATTCGGGTTAAATGATTTTTACTAAAAACTAACTTTAGGTTCTCGAAAATACTTTCTCCTGGAGAGCCCCTTCAGTCCAGATGGTCACCGACTGCACCAGAAGATTTCGGAGATACTCTTTGATATTCTCTCGAGACTTTGTGCCCATCACTTTTGCTATTCCTGACCACCGATAAATCTGTATGGATAACTACTTACACTTGCCATTCTTATGATCATTCCCCATTGATCTTGTTATTACAAGATACCCCGAAGTTTTCTCTATTGTTCCGAGAATACTTTGTGCCTACTGCCTAGCAGTTCTTTACCACATGAATACCCCCTTCAAATAAATTCTCGCACTTATCGAGTATCCGCTCATCCCCCAGTTGATTCATGTATTTCACAAAAGTCTTCAAAATACCATTCGACCTTCCGAAAATCCTCAGCAACCTATTGCTCTGGAATTTCTTGTTTGCTTTCATTATGATTAATCCCATAAGTATAGAAATCTTATTGACATTCCTTGTCATTATCATTTTGAGTCTGTTGACTCAATATGTTGCGAATACACGCAATCATCATTGATCCTTATAAATTACCTTTCCGGCTGAGCTTCCATTCTTTTAACTGGAATTGGTTCTCGACCAATCCAATTGTCGTTGATTGTACCCTAAGGCTATTCAACTTATCCATCCCTAATCAGAGCATTGCTTCTGCTCCCTTGATTTGGAAATCATATTCCTTTGCATTTGACAATTGAGTTAGTCAGTTGTTTCTATAATCTAATCTCCTTGCATTCTTCTTCCTCTAGTTGAGTACCGATACTCGTATCAGATCCTTTGTGGACCATCAAGTCTTTTGTTGGATTGTTATCCGACAGTGTCCTTCACATTTGATCACCTTGTGAGTTCTTCCCCTGATACATAATGCCTTTGTTGAGTTGTATCCTCTGCTTGGCCAACCATGCTCTGCTTTCGGGCTTGTGTTATTTACTCTTGAAACTTGTGGTATATGTTTCTAAGAAGCCCCTATGGGTTGAACATATGCATTCTCTAAACCGTGTGAACCCGAAAGTTTTCACGGGTCATACTCATCTGGTATTTCACCAGGTATAACTTTCAACACTAATGCCATTATCGAAACGAGAAGTGAATGTAAGGTTATGCTTTGGAGAAGTGGGAGTCGACCTCGAACCTTGTGTTCATGCCCATGGACGCGATGTATATCCTATCATGGAAGCTTCTTGTAATAATAACTATTTCCTTGGTAACTAACATATGGTATCTGTGAATTGATCCCTTGCAACCGTGGTTCCGACCATGATTGTTCTTCCTTGATTCCATTTCTCGGACAAGTTAAAACAATTGTCTTCTATGGATTAATACACCCGTCCAATCTTTACTTTGATCTTGTGTCGAGTATTACCCCCTGGTATCTCAAGATTATCATGGAACTGCATAACTTCTTATGAGTTCTTCATCAAGTGCTACCTTTCCACTGATTCCAATTTTTCACGGGCTCTGAGTTATTATACACTCAAAGACACCGATAACTGAATCGAGTTCGCATTGCGATTCGACAAGTATTTGAACCCATCACTGCTTACAAATTTATTAATCCTTCAAGTCATTCCTAGCCTGCTCGGCTATATCATTATCGAGCTAATTTTAACTGTGCTACCCGGTCCTTCTTCCCGGAGCACAATTTTCGACGATGAACTAACCTTACGTCGATCATCATCGTCATATCATTTCGCCTTGAACAACAAGCTTGGTTTCGAGTTTGTGTCGTACCCTTGGTTCCAATAACCTTTCACTTTATCATTACTTTGACTTGATGTCATCACCGATCGATTACATCTTCATGAACTCTCGCGACAAATGTGTCGTGAATATCATCAACATTCTGAGCTCTTCCAAGAGATCTATTGAAATCATGATGAGAAATACCATCCTTGTCCCTCGATGTTTTGAGTTATCATCGGCAACATTCTTGCCTCCCCCCCCCCAACACAAACTTGTTCACAATTTGTGTTGTACCTTGGTTTCCTTGCTATCCAGCAATTGTTCTTCTTTACCTTGGAGTATTACCGTCCTTTATGTCAAGAATGTTCTGAGATTTGTTCCACCTCTTGAGAATTCTTGACATAGAAATACTTCTCGCCATCACCATTCTTTCTTGGTCCCTGTGTTAATTCGAACAAGTGAACGGTGTTGTTTGGATTCTTTCCTTCTAGCAACCCTATCTCTTTGAAATTAATGGTCGAAAGTTCATTCTTAGGCTATTGATTATTACATCACCATTCTGACATTGGTCGTGCAACCCAACCCATATTTCGAGCGCACCTTTCAACCAATGTTTAATTGTGTATGTTTTCCTCGAGCATACTTCCTTATATCATTTGATCTGACAAATGTTATCTCCTTGTTCACTTAATTGTGGACATCCATCTTTTGGGAATCTCGGTGAATTGCCGTTGAGTTCACCAGACACCTCCTTGTCCTCTCCTTGGGTTAATGATGGACTCTTGATAACGGAAATCACTTCATAGTTCATTTCCCCGAGAATCTTACAATGTCATCTCGTCAATTTGCGTTGCACCTTTTCTTCTCAGGTATCCTAAGTCTGAGGTATCCTGACACCAACCGGATCTGAATCTCGGTCAGATATGATGGTTGGGACATATCTCCAAGAGTTGTAACATTGATCTCTACGTGACCCGGTAACATGATGTCATGCCTAGCACCCCCCCCCCTGGCTGGAGGACCTATCATTATAGTTTTCTTTTTAACAAGGTTAACCATTTTTCCATGAGGAAATTGAATGCCTTGTTTAAAAAGTATATCCTAATGGATCCTTCGTGTATCCGAAGTCCGACATTTGCTTGAAGACCATGTTAGTGCTATCTCGAAGCGCGGATGTGGTACTCCTATCATCGATAAGAACACTTGAAGCACAATGCTAAATTTTCTTAATCAAATTATCCAAACATCGTTGTATGGATAATGTCATGAAATTTCTCTTCCCTACCTATAAGGTTTTCTACATTATATCCTGTCATGGATATCATGCTCTGCTTGTCCTTGGGAAGGGTATACCCCTGGTATATGTGTCAAACACATTATCCTTTCGATTGTTCTGTTTGATCTGATGATCACATTTTCCTTCCATTGGTTCGTTTAAACCTCCTTGTGATCTATAATATATAAGCAGTAATATTTCCCTGCTTATGTAAACACCTCGTTGTACCAGTCTGTCAGCAAAACCCTGTTGCGATTGTTGATGACATTTCGGTAACCACCGATGGACGAGAACTTTGCCTATTGGTCCGCCTCGTTTCAACGAGCAGGAGAATGGTTCTCTTCGTCCCTCGCCCTTGGTACCGATGTTGTTGCGACATAACCGACGGACTATCCTTTGACATACCTTACTCACATGATCGTGCAAGATGCCCTCGCCCTTCTTACTTTTAACCCATATAGTGGGCCCATAACCCACAGTTCCACAGGATCGAAACCTGACTCTCCTGTACCCCCCTGTACCCAAGGTTGTTCCTCGCGCGTGGCCTCGTATGTAATTCATGAGCCACCTTCAATCTGGTATCAGACAAATACTTATTCTCGTGGCTTCGAACCCCTTTCACGCCACATATCAGACATCGAACGATTGCCTGCTCGCTCGAAACTTCCCATGAAACCTCATTACCTTGCTCTCGATATTTTCTTAAGTTTCAATTCGAGAGTTACGTTCTGCCACCTTCCCCGATGTTATCGACCAGATAGTCAACCTTGTAGCGGTTCGTTCTCCCGGAATACCCCCTTATTCTTTCGTAAGTACGATGGAGATCCCGAAGAAAGGATGACGACTTCATCATGATGACCTGAAGCAGAAAAATGAAGACATCAACGTAATGGATTGATCTCTTCGAGAAGAGCAAGCTAGGATGAGAAGACCTGCTAGATTCGTTACCAAACCTTCCCCCCTTTCACTACCTCTTAAATCTCGGGACGAGATTTCTTGTAGTGGAGGAGATTTGTAACGCCCGGATAATCATGCTACAGTAATCCCACGCTAATCATGCCATGACACCTCGGTTACTGTTGCTATCCTCGCAACAATTCGGAACCGTTCGAAATTCAAATTCAAATTAATGGTAACAAAAAAAGTTTTCAAAAAATAAAACTAAAATGTTCGGTGGTTGTCAAATATTACAAAGTTAATTATGGTGCAACAAACCCATTTTTATAAAATACCTAAATGTTCTAAATTAAATAAAACAGAATAGGAAAAGAAATAAAAAAAATACAAAAGCAAAAGACAAAACAAAACTAAAAGAAAAAAAGGCCCCCTGGCCAACTGGGCCAGACGGCCCAGCTCACCGGCCAGGCCGGCCCACCTGGCCCCGCCGGCCTCCCCTTAACCCCCACCCCGATCGGAACCCTAGCCGGTCCGCCACTCCACTC
>NC_041392.1:82243274-82262019 GCF_002162155.2 Triticum dicoccoides
GCCGCTCGCTCACCGGCCGGCCCGTGCTGGCCTCGCCCACGCCGGCCTGGCGACCTGCCAGGTCCGCCGCCCACGCCTGCATGCCCCTGGGCGTGCGCCCGAACGGGGCGCGCCCGTTACCCGTCGCCCGCGCCCTGAATGGCCTCTGTGCCACTGAACGGGGGGGCCCACGCCCCCAGAACGTTTTAAAAAAAATGATGAAAAAGAAAAAGAATTATATATATATATATATAAATAGTTAATTAATTAATTAACTAAATTAATTAAGTTAATTAATCCTGCTTAATTAATCTAATTAACCTGTTAGTCTAACTAAACAGTAATTAGTTTAACTAAATCCTAATTAACCTAACAGAGCATGACAGGTGGGTCCCATTGGACCCACGCGTCAGTTTGACCCAGTCAACCCCTGTTGACTGCTGATGTCAGCATGACGTCATGATGACGTCATAAATCCATTTTCTGAATTAATTAAATAATTAAATAAATTCCAGAAATTAATAAAATCTTTAGAAAATCATATCTTTTAATCCGTAACTCGGATTAAAATATTTTCAACATGAAAGTTGCTCAGAACGACGAGACGATTCCGGATACGCAACCCGTTCGTCCGCCACACACCCCTAACATATCAAACTCGCAACTTTCCCCCTCCGGCTCCTCTGCCCGAAAACACGGAACCCCGGGGATATTTTCCCGGATGTTTCCCCCTTCACCGGTATCGCCTATCCCTATGTTAGGTCACCCCTAGCACCGCATATTGCCGCGTCTTGCTTTGTGTTACATTTGATTGCTCTGTTATTTATTGTGTTCCCCCTCCGTTACTCCTTTCCGGTAGACTCCGAGACCTATGCTGATGCCCCTGTGGTCGACTACGTCACCGACGACCCCTCCTTGTCTGAGCAACCAGGCAAGCCCCCCCCCCTTGATCACCAGATATCGCCTACTCTTTTCTCTATACTGCTTGCATTAGAGTAGTGTAGCATGTTACTGCTTTCCGTTATTCCTATCCTGATGCATAGCCTGTCCTTGCTACTACTGTTGTTACCATTACCTGCTATCCTACTACTTAGTATAGGATGCTAGTGTTCCATCAGTGGCCCTACACTCTTGTCCGTCTGCCATGCTATACTACTGCGCCGTGATCACTTCGGGAGGTGATCACGGGCATATACGATATACTTTACACAGTTACATTACCTGTGATACTGTTCGGAGATGGGGGCTGAAGGGGCAGGTGGCTCCATCCCGGTAGAGGTGGGCCTGGGTTCCCGACGGCCCCCGACTATTACTTTGTGGCGGAGCGGCAGGGCAGGTTGAGACCACCTAGGAGACAGGTGGGCCTGGCCCTGTTCGGCGTTCGCAGATACTTAACACGCTTAACGAGATCTTGGTATTTGATCTGAGTCTGGCTACGAGCCTATACGCACTAACCATCTACGTGGGAGTAGTTATGGGTATCCCGACGTCGTGGTATCAGCCGAAGCACTTCAGACGTCAGCGACGGAGCGGCGCGCGCCGAATTGGACTGGAACGCCACTAGGCTAGGTCTGCTTTCGGCCGCCCACGCAACGTGCAGGTGTGCTCAGGGCGATGGGCCCAGACCCCTGCGCGCTTAGGTTTAGACCGGCGTGCTGGCCTCTCTGTTTTGCCTAGGTGGGGCTGCGACGTGTTGATCTTCCGCGGCCGGGCATGACCCAGGAAAGTGTGTCCGGCCAAATGGGATCGAGCGTGTTGGGTTATGTGGTGCACCCCTGCAGGGAAGTTAATCTATTCGAATAGCCGTGATCTTCGGTAACAGGACGACTTGGAGTTGTACCTTGACCTTATGACAACTAGAACCGGATACTTAATAAAACACACCCTTCCAAGTTCCACAGACAACCCGGTGATCACTTTTCCTCAGGGCGACGAGGAGAGGATTGCCGGGTAGGATTATGCTATGCGATGCAACTGGAGATGCTACTTGGAGATGCTATTTGGAGGACTTCAATCTACTCTCTTCTACATGCTGCAAGACGGAGGCTGCCAGAAGCGTAGTCTTCGATAGGACTAGCTATCCCCCTCTTATTCTGGCATTCTGCAGTTCAGTCCACTGATATGGCCTCCTTACACATATACCCATGCATTTGTAGTTTAGTTCCTTGCTTGCGAGTACTTTGGATGAGTACTCACGGTTGCTTTCTCCCCCCCCCCTTTTCCCCCTTTTCTTTCTTTCTGTTTGTCGCAACCAGATGCTGGAGTCCAGGAGCCAGACGCCACCGTCGACGACGACCCTTACTACACCGGAGGTGCCTACTACTACGTGCAGCCCGCTGACGACGACCAGGAGTAGTTTAGGAGGATCCCAGGCAGGAGGCCTGCGCCTCTTTCGATCTGTATCCCAGTTTGTGCTAGCCATCTTATGGCAACTTGTTTAACTTATGTCTGTACTCAGATATTGTTGCTTCCGCTGACTCGTCTATGATCGAGCACTTGTATTCGAGCCCTCGAGGCCCCTGGCTTGTATTATGATGCTTGTATGACTTATTTATGCATTAGAGTTGTGTTGTGATATCTTCCCGTGAGTCCCTGATCTTGATCGTACACGTTTGCGTGCATGATTAGTGTACGATTAAATCGGGGGCGTCACAGTGTCACTAGTATGCCTCTACTTGACTATCTCGTTCATCAAAGATGGTTATGTTTCCTAACCATAGACATGAGTTGTCATTTGATAAACATGATCACATCATTAGGAGAATGATGTGATTGACTTGACCCATTCCGTTAGCTAGCACTTGATCGTTTAGTTTACTGCTATTGCTTTCTTCATGACTTATACATGTTCCTTTGACTATGAGATTATACAACTCCCGATTACCCGAGGAACACTTTGTGTGCTACCAAACGTCACAACGTAACTGGGTGATTATAAAGGTGCTCTACAGGTGTCTCCGATGGTACTTGTTGAGTTGGCATAGATCGAGATTAGGATTTGTCACTCTGATTATCAGAGAGGTATCTCTGGGCCCTCTCGGTAATGCACATCATAATAAGCCTTGCAAGCAATGTGACTAATAAGTTAGTTACGGGATGATGCATTAGAGAATGAGTAAAGAGACTTGCTGGTAACGAGATTGAGCTAGGTATTGGGATACCGACGATTGAATCTCGGGCAAGTAACATACCGATGACAAAGGGAACAACATATATTGTTATGCGGTTTGACCGATAAAGATCTTCGTAGAATATGTAGGAACCAATATGAGCATCCAGGTTCCGCTATTGGTTATTGACCGGAGACATGTCTCGGTCATGTCTACATAGTTCTCGAACCCATAGGGTCCGCACGCTTAAAGTTCCGTGACGATCGGTATTATGAGTTTATATGTTTTGATGTATCGAAGGTAGTTCGGAGTCCCGGATATGATCACGGACATGACGAGGAGTCTCGAAATGGTCAAGACATGAAGATTGATATATTGGAAGCCTACATTTGAACATCGAAAGAGTTCCGGATGAAATCAGGATTTTGCCGTAGTGCCGGAGGGGTTACAGGAACCCCCCGGGGGTTAATGGGCCTTGTTGGGCCCTAGTGGAGAGAGAGAGGGGCCGGTCAGGGCAGGCCGCGCGCCCCTCCCCCTCGGATCCGAATTGGACTAGGAGAGGGGGGGTGGCGCCCCCTTTCCTTCTCCTTCTCCCCCTTCCTTTCCCCTCCTAGTAGGAGTAGGAAAGAGGGGAATCCTACTCCTACTAGGAGGAAGACTCCTCCTGGCGCGCCCTTTAGGACCAGCCGGCCTGCCCCCTTGCTCCTTTATATACGGGGGCAGGGGCACCTCTAGACACACAAGTTGATCGTTGATCTCTCCCAGCCGTGTGCGGTGCCCCCCTCCACCATAATCCACCTTGGTCATACTGTAGCGGTGCTTAGGCGAAGCTCTGTGACGGTAGCTTCATCAACATCGTCACCACGCCATCGTGCTGACGAAACTCTCCCTCGAGCTCTACTGGATCGTGATTTCGCGGGACGTCACCGAGCTGAACGTGTGCTGAACGCGGAGGTGTCGTATGTTCGATACTGAGGATCGGTCGATTGTGAAGACGTACGACTATATCAACCGCATTGTCATAACGCTTCCGCTTAATGGTCTACGAGGGTTCGTGGACGACTCTCCCCTCTCGTTGCTATGCATCACCATGATCTTGCGTGTGCGTAGGATTTTTTTTAAAATTACTACATTCCTCAACACCTTTAGTCCCGGTTTCAGAACCGGGACTAAAGGCCCTCTGGAACCGGGACTAAAGACTCGTTTTCTACTAGTATCCATCTAGTAGCAGAAGAGGAGGTTGGAATACATAGTAATTCTAGGGCCAGGTCTAAAGTTTACTTTTTTGGGCACAAACTGCCCCCCTCCACGGTCTGACAAACATAGAAACACTCGGCCATTGCCCGAGCAGAGGGGGGCAGCGCACACCATGTCACAAAACACTCAGGAATCCAGCTGCAAGCAGCAGAAATTAGCGAGAGCACGCACGCCATGGCAGCTTTGCTGGATCTCATGGTGGTTCACTCCTCGCCGTCGCCTCGCTTCGCTGGTGCCCCGCGGGCGTGCGCCGCGCTGGTGGTCGACTCGAGGCATCCGGGCAAGGAGAGGGAGCAATGCCGCCGGCCGTTCCATGCCCCCGCGCCGGCGTTCTGGGGACGCGTGGAGGAGCGGCGCTGCCGACCACGGCCGCCGCCGCCGCCGCCGTGCGTGGGCCTGCGCGGGAGGAATCGGGAGAAGGACGACCGCCATGGTCGGAATTGTGGGCTGGACCGTGAAAACGGCCCACAAGCCCATCTCCTGCCCAAAGCCCGCTACGGCGGTACTTTGAAATACCCCGCCTTGGCGCCCGAGCGTAACCGTCTCAACCAACAGCTTCTCCTCTTCTCCCCGTCGCCGGAGCGCCGACAAGAAACCAAGAACCCATCTCCTCCGCTCTCCAGCGATCCAACGCCGGTGGCGACCGATGGACCAGTTCCACGACAGGAAGCACGTGCAGCTGCGGAGCCGCGTGCTGGGCACCTACGTCCACGCCGACCACGACGGGGAGCGCGTCTCCCTCAGCCGGCGCCGTGACTCGCTCAACACGGCGTGGGTGGCGCACATCCACCAACGCGCCGACGGCCTGTACCTGCTCCTCCACAGCGCCGCCTACGGCCGCTACCTCGGCACCACGTTCAAGCCGGCGCCGCTCGGCCACCACGGCTGCCGCACCGAGCAGCGCGACTACGACGACGAGCCGGACTTGATGGCCGTCATGTGGAAGGCCGCCGGGGCGGGCTTCGGGGACGTCGTCCTGCTCCGCAACGTCTCCGTCCGCGTCCTCCGCGCCAACGGCAGGGACCTCCCCTGGAACGGCGTCACCGTCGACGACAACGTCAGCTCCATGATGTACTGGACCGTCGAGCCCATCCCCGCAAGAGGCGGTCCGCCTGGCCTTCCAGGCCCGATTCAGGTGAGCTCGCCATGACCCTGCTTCTTGAATCTTGATAGTTCTCGAATTGCTTCTTGAATCAATTGAGCGAATTGAGTTTTTGGGATTGCGAATTGGGTTTATTCATTCGCCAAATTTTGTAGCTCGTCCCTGTTGTAGTTCTGTTCCTGCCAAATTTTGCGACTCCTGAACCTAACCATGGTGGTTTTGTAGCTCGGCCACCACGGCTGCTGCACCGAGCAGCGCGACTACGACGACGAGCTGGACTTGATGGCCGTCATGTGGAAGGCCGCCGGGGCGGGCTTCGATGACGTCGTCCTGCTCCGCAACGCCGCCGGCCGCTGCCTCTCCTGGAACACCGGCGTCACCGTCGACAACATAGGCAACATCAGCGCCATGATGTACTGAACCGTCGAGCACATCCCCGCCAGAGAGGGTCCGCCTGGCCCGATCCACGTGAGTTCGCCATGACCAGACCTGCTTCTTGAATCTTGATAACTCTCGAATTGCTTGTTGAATCAATTGAGCGAATTCTTTGATCTCCTGAACCTAACCATGGTGGTTCTTTTGGCTCAACTGCAGACCCCCAGCCCCGGATACCACTCCCTCATGCTCTGGCGCAACCCGGTGGTGTCACGGCTGATCCGGTTCATGCTGTCCGATCCCCACGGCCCCATCTACACCCAGCACTGCTGGACCACGCTGCGGTTCAGGGGGAGGTCCGTGTTCCACCTGAGGGACGAGCTGGCCAGGCGCATCGCCTTCGTCCTGGACGGGCGTCAGTCCTGCGACCTCGTAATGTGCGTCCGAGCGGGCCGCCGGGGGCGTCTGACCCCACTCGTCGTCGACCTGCCCAGCAGCGGCTATGGCGAGACCCTCTGGATTGTCGTCTTCATGTCCGGGACCCCAGGTGAGAGACACTCTCCATGTCCCAAAATTGAGCCGGTAGTCTTGACTGAATTTGCTATGCAGGCTGTACAGATTTTGGTGCAGATGATATTTTAGTCTTGACTGAATTTTCAACCAGTTTGCTGAAAATGTTATAGTCCGAGGAAAAGTTTACTGAAATTATTGTAGTCTAAAAAACAGTTAACTGAAACTGCTGTAGTCTGAAACTGTCAGGAGTTGGTAATTGTCTGCAACTGTTGTAGTCTTGTAGATAAGTGAAAGATGATTACACACAACCTTGGTATGGAAAGCATTGATTTCATGCTATTCTCCTCGATTCAGATAATGCAGTACCTCCATTTGATACTATTTTTTGCCATCAGTAAAAAAGATTTGTGTAAAGCCATTGAAAAATATAGAACTTAAAAAGCCAAATCAGCTCATTAATCACTTTTTAGACTTAGCATAGAAGAGGATATATCCGTTTGAGCTTGCCTATTTTACTTGGGTTGAATAACCTCTGAACAAAATTCAGGTTCCTACAATACTAAATTAAATCTAGTTTCTGCAAACCATATTGTTTCCAGGTTTTGCACCTGAGCTGTATTTCTAGTCTTGTCCTTTTTTTTTGTAAAACTCTGAGATTTGGATTGCTGATCTGCTTCCTACAAATATTGTTTGGCCAGAAGTGTGTTGGTGTTCTTGAAATCTTTTATTGCAGAATGCACAGATATTTGAACTCTTACTTAGTGTAGTGCTAATCTGATCCTTCTTGGAAAAATTACTTTATGATAGGTTTTGTTAGGACTTTGACTTGTCTGAGAAGTAAAAGTAGCTGAACGGAAATAGTACTAGGTGCCAAGTAGATTTATCAGTCTGTGCACACATGGCAAAACGTGGTCTGAAGCTAGTAGAAGCTACTGGTTCCACATTACTGTTCTTGATTCAGATAATTCAGTTTGTCCATTTCGTAACATTTGCGCTAGTTGAAATTATGAAACCTAAAAGGGAAATCATTTTTGTAACATTTTCTGCTTAGTTCCTTGCACATTATATTATCTCAGGTTCTGTCCTGTTGGTCTTGTTTGTTTCAGTAAATTTGGATGAGCTGGCCAGGCGCATCGCCTTCGTCCTGGACGGGCGTCAGTCCTGCGACCTCGTAATGTGCGTCCGAGCAGGCCGCCGGGGGCGTCTGACCCCACTCGTCGTCGACCTGCCCAGCAGCGGCTACGGCGAGACCCTCTGGATTGTCGTCTTCATGTCCAGGACCCCAGGTGAGAGCCACTCTCCATGTCCCAACTTCCTAATGATCTCCTTCGTAATAGTGGCAAGAAGTGAACTGGTAGTCTTCACTAAATTTGCTATGCAGGATGCAAAGATTTTAGTGTAGATGCTATGATGCGTGTCCATGATCTTTTAGTCTTGACTGAATTTTGAACCAGTTTGCTGAAAATGTTATAGTCCGACGAAAAGTTTACTGAAATTGTTGTAGTCTAAAAAACAGTTAACTGAAACTGCTGTAGTCTGAAACTGTCAGGAGTAATTGTCTGCAACTGTTGTAGTCTTGTAGATAAGTGAAAGATGATTACACATAACCTTGGTATGGAAAGCATTGATTTCATACTATTCTCCTCGATTCAGATAATGCAGTTCCTCCACTTGATACTATTTATTGCCATCAGTAAAAAAGAATTGTGTAAAGCCATTGAAAATTATACAACATAAAAAAATCCAAATCAGTTTATTAATCTCTTTTCAGCCTTGGCTGAGAATACTGATGTATCCGTTTGATTTCGCCTATTTTACTTGGGTTGAATAGCCTCTGAGCAAAATTCAGATTCCTACAATACTAAATTAAATCTAGTTTCTGAAAATCATACTGTTTTCACGTTTTGCACATGTGCTGTATTTCTAGTCTTGTATTTTAATTATTATTTTTAAAAACTCTGAGATCTGGATTGCTGATCTGCTTCCTACAAATATTCTTTGGCGAGAAATATTTGGTCTTGAAATCTTGTATTGCAGAATGCACAGATATTTGGAGTCTTACTTCAGTGGAGTGCTAATCTGATCCTTCTGGGAGAAATGATTCTATGATAGTAGGTTTTATTAGGACTTTGGAACTTGTCTGAAAAGTAAAAGTAGTTGAATGGAAATAGTAGGTGTCATGTGGATTTATCAGTCTGTGCACACATGGCAAAACGTGGTCTGAAGCTAGTAGAAACTGCTGGTTCCACATTGCTGTTCTTGATTCAGATAATTCAGTTTGTCCATTTCGTAACATTTGTATAGTTGAAATTATGAGACCTAAAAGGAAAATCATTTCGTAACATCTGCTGCTTAGTTCCTTGCGCATTATATTGTTTCAGGGTTTGACCTATTGATCTTGTTTGTTTCAGTAAATCTGGGCGAACTGGCCAGGCGCATCGCCTTCGTCCTGGACGGGCGTCAGTCCTTCGACCTCGTAATGTGTGTCCGAGCGGGCTGCCAGGGGCGTCTGACCCCACTCATCGTCGACCTGCCCAGCAGCGGCTACGGAGAGACCCTCTGGATTGTCGTCTTCATGTCCGGGACCCCAGGTGAGAGACACTTTCCATGTCCCAACTTCCTAATGATCTTGTTCGTAATGGTGAAGTCGGTAGTCTTGACTGAATTTGCTATGCACGATGTACAGATTTTGTTGTAGATGCTATTTGCTGCATGGCCATGATCTTGTAGGTTTTATTTTAAGTGGGGTGCCTGATCAATTTCCTGAAAATGTTATAGTCTGAGAAAAGGTTTACTGAAATTGTTGTAGTCTAAAAGAAAACAATTAACTGAAACTACTGTAGTCTGAAACTGTCTGCGTGAGTTAGTAATTGTCTGCAACTGTTGTAGTCTTGTAGATAAATGAAAGATGATTACACACAACCTTTGTATGGAAAGCATTGATTTCATACTATTCTCCTCGATTCAGATAATGCAGTACCTCCACTTGATACTATTTTTTGCCATCAGTAAAAACGAATTGTGTAAAGCCATTGAAAATTATAGAACTTAAAAAAAAATCCAAATCAGCTCATTAATCTCTTTTTAGACTTAGCATAAAAGAGGATATATACTTTTGATTGAATTTGCTATGCACGATGTACAGTTTTTGGTGTAAATGCTATTTGCTGCATGGCCATGATCTGCTTGTGCTTGAATCGATTTACTGAAAATCTTATAGTCTGAAGAAAAGTTTACTGAAATTGTTGTAGTCTACAAAATAGTTAAATTCAACTGCTGTACTCTGAAACAATGAAACTGTTAGGAGGAGTTGGTAATTGTCTGTAGCTGTTATAGTCTTGTATAGATAAGTAAAAGATGCTATGATGCCTTGTCATACAGATGTTGCAGAGGTGGGCATGCCTTGCGATACAGATCATGATAGGGCCGATAAGTCACGTCGCCTGGATTTTGCTCTTCTGCCTGAGGAAATTCTGTGCGCAATTGCTCAGTCCGCGGCAAGGTGCAGATGCAGTGTGGTGGCTATGCGCAGCGTTTGCCGCTCCTGGAGATCCGCAGTTCCTGCTCCTACCTGAGCGCCGTTGCTGATTCTGTCTTCTGTGAGATCTGACCAGCCAATGGTCTTCTTGGCTGTGGTGGCAGGTTCATTGCAGCTTCAGCAGAACCCTTTGTTCTTTCCACCAAGAGGTTCCCGATGCTGGGGAAGCTGCAATGGACTGCTCAGCCTTCGTGTAGCAGCAAGAACTGGATTGACCCTCTGCCCCAACTGTGGACTGAGTTATTCTTTGCCGGAGGTAGACGAGAACATTGATCTGAACAACTTCTGTGAGACCCGTCAGTTGGTCTGTACTTTTCCCGCAAATCATCCAGCAACAACATGGTGGACGAAACTAGGTGATGAACAGCATTGGACAGGATTTAACCATGGATTTGGAGTATCTCCCAAATCAATATATTGGGACAATGAGGAGAATGCGGCATGCATTGCTTCTGCACCCTCTAGTTTGATTGTGGACACCGTCTTTGAGCAGCGTGTACTACCTACATCGGATGAACTGCAGCAAGAACTTGATGACCTGGGCATTGAGCTTGAGTATCCGGCGGCGCACGTCATTCACATTATCCTTGAAGAAGACCCTTTGCTGGAGTTATGGAACAAAAGAGGACATCATGTGTTCCGTGTTGAAGAGGATATATATATGTGCATCTTATTGAGGAACACAGAAAACAATAGCATACATGCTCGTCTGTATGTCCTCAATGTGGATGAAGAAGCCTCCATGATACCAGCTGGTGACATCGGAAATAACGCGCTATTCCTAGGAGCAAATCAGGCGTTCGTACAGCTGCCAATCAGAATTTGCTTCCCAATACTGCTTATGTGGTTGACGATGACGGTGCAGTTCGAGCCCCCCAGGTAGTAAGAATCAACTTTGCCACTGGGCAACATACGGTCATGGAGTACCCAGCAAACATTGGACCAGTAAACTCATACATGTCGCCCAGTTGGATCGAGCCACTGCCAGCTGGTCATTGCAACTAGATCACTTGTCGTCGACCTGCCAGCAGCGGCTACGGCGAGACCCCAGGTGAGAGCCACTCTCCATGTCCCAACTTCTTAATGATCTCCTATTGGTGGCAACTAGCAAGAATAGCCTTCATTGAATTTGTTATGAATTATTTGCTGCATGGCCATGATCTTTGAGGTTGTATTTTATTGGGGGTGCTAATCTGCTTGTGCCTGAAACAGTTTACTGAAATTGCTGTAGTCTGAAAAATAGTTAACTGAAGCTGTTAGGACATAAATGTCTGAAACTGTTGTAGTCTTGTAGATAACTGCTGTAGTCTGTGGCTAGATGGTTACTGGGGGAACAGATCATTTGATAACCTTGATATGGAAAGTGTTGGTTTCATGCTACTCACAATCAACAGATCAATTTCAGTACTTCCGTTTGGTACTATTTGCCACCAGTAAGAACAATTGTGTGTAAAGCTAGCAAAAGTTATGGAACTTAAAAGGCCAAATCTGTTGATTAATCTCTTTTTTCAGCCTTAACAGAGAAGATGGAGTTAGCCGTTCTACTTAGCCCATTTTTACTTGGGTTGGATTAACCTGTGAACAAAATTCAAGTTCCTACAATATTAAATTAAATCTAGTTTCTGCACACCGTATTATTTTCTGGTTTTGCACATGAGATGTATTCTCGGTCTGCTTCCTAATCTGATCATGCTTGTTATTTTTCTTACTTCCGTATGATTTTCTTTGGCAAGAAACTTAATGCAAAATGCACAGATTTTGGTGTAGAGACTATTTGCTGCATGAACTTGATATCTGGAGTCTTACTTTAGTGGAGTACTATTCTGATCATGTTTGGAAAAAGGATTTTATGATAGGTTTTGTTAGGATTTTGGAACCTGTCTGAAAATTAGAAGTAGTTGAATGGAAATAGTAGGTGCCATGTGGACTTATCAGTGTGTGGACACATGGCAAAAGATGGTCTGAAGCTAGTAGAAACTACTGGTTCCACGTTTCTGTTCTTGATTCAGATAATTCGGTTCATCCATATCATAACATAGATGATACCCCGCACGTTGTTGCGGGAATATTTGCAATACATTTTGATGATATGTGATTTTTATGGAACATGAATAGTGATACTACGAAAACTAAAATTGCAAATCCATATGCTTTATTGTGTTTGATTAATGTATTGTAAAATATCTAATATATGTTTGCATGTTGAGGTGGACATTTTCATGTGCATGAATGCATGTTGTGGTGGGCTTTTTGCCATGCATGTTGCTTGATGATGTGGCATGCTTGCATGTTGAGAGAAATATGTTAGTGGGGGCTAACTATTTAGATATAGAAGATTTGCCGCTAGTAGAAATTATGGAACCTAAAATGCGAGTAATTTTGTAACATTTGCTACGTAGTTCCATGCACATTATATTGTTTCAGATTTTTTCTTTTTGACCTTGTTATAGGTTTTCAGGTTTTGTCATCTTGATCTTATCATCATATTGTTATTTGTTATCGGCCTACTGCCTAACTTACTCGTTTATTTCTGCTAATTCAGCCTATGATGTGCTGCGACACCCGAATGTTGATGCGGAGTAGAGCAAGATCAGAGCAGGAGTCCTTTCAGTTCACCTCTTCTTGAGTGTCATCACCCTGGACACAATGACAGCAGAACTGGAGCCTACTTTTGCATGTAGATAGATATGGGTTCAGAAAACTCAGCAGCCCTCGTGCTTCTTCTGCTAGCTAAACTTGCTCCGACCTCCTGACAGGACAGGGGGAACCCCTGTCTGTCTGTTTTGGCTCCGCTCTCCTTTTGGATGATGGATGCATTTTGCATTAATGGAGAATGCAGTGGTTCTTGCACTGAGATGATGGTCCTGTATTTCTTTTAGATGATGCATTTCATATATATAACAAATGCAGTTGGTTCTTCCAGTGAGCTGACGATACTGTGTTTCGTTGCCCCCGTTTTCATTTTGCTTTTCATTGTAGGGGTTCTTGCAATGAGTCGATGATCCTGCAAATTTTTTTAGAGATGCATTTTGCTTGAATGGAAAATGCATCCTGCAATGTGTTTCTTTTACACTATGCATTCGGTATGAATGAAAAATGTAGCGGGTTCTTCATGTGAGCTGGTGATTGTGTTTTCAGTTGTGCTGTTTTTAGTGTCTCGTGTGTTGTTGTGATGCCGAGCACCTGAATTCTGAACGAGGGAGGCCACAGATGACACCTACATTTTGCCGTTCATTGATGTCCTCACTTCTTAGGCAACCGACTCAGTTGGATCGAGTGCAGTAGTATTTCACTGTACAGAAGTTAGATGCTGTACATGTTAACTGAATTCGAGTAGAATTCTTAATCACCACTCCATTCGTTCCTAAATATAAGTCTTTCTAAAGATTTCAATGCGGATTACATACGGAGCAAAATGAGTGAAACTACACTCCAATATATGTCTATATACATAGGAACGTAGTTCTTATTGAAATCTCTAGAAAGACTTATATTTAGGAACGGAGGGAATATTTTATATGAACGTAGGAGACTTTACATCTAACTGAATTAATCTCTTTTCAGTCTTAACCGAGAAGATGGAGTTATCCGTTCTATTTAGCCCATTTTTACTTGAATTCAAGTTCCTACAATACTAAATTAAATCTAGTTTCTGCACACCATATTATTTTCTGGTTTTGCACATGAGATGTATTCTCGATCTTGTTATTTTTCTTACTCCGTATTATTTTGTAAAACTCTGAGATTTGGATTGTTGATCTGCTTCCTACTGATGATATTCTTTGGCAAGAAATATGCTGGTGGTCTTGAAATCTGTTGATGCAAAATGCACAGATGTTGGTGTAGAGACTATTTGCTGCATCAACATGATATCTGGAGTCTTACTTTAGTGGAGTGCTAATCTTATCATGCTTGGAAAAAGGATTTTATGGTAGGTTTTGTTAGGATTTTGGAACTCGTCTGAAAAATAGAAGTAGTTGAATGGAAATAGTAGGTGCCATGTGGACTTATCAGTGTGTGGACTGTGGACACATGGCAAAAGATGGTCTGAAGCTAGTAGAAACTACTGGTTCCACATTTCTGTTCTTGATTCAGATAATTCAGTTCGTCCATTTTGTAACATTTGCTGCTAGTAGAAATTATGGAACATAAAAGGCTAGTCATTTTGTAACATTTGCTGTGTAGTTCCTTGCACATTATATAGTTTCAGGTTTTGTCTTTTTGACCTTGTTATAGGTTTTCAGTTTTGTTGTCTTGATCTTATCATCCCTTATATTATTATTTGTTTTCGGTCTTCAGCCTAACTTACTCATTTATTTCTGCTAATTCAGCCTACAATGCGCTGCGCCACCTGAATGTTCACGCAGAGTAGAGCAAGATCAGAGCAGGAGTCCTGTCAGTTCACCTCTTCTGAAGTTTCGGCACCTCGGACACAATGACAGCAGAACTGGACGCCTACTTTTGCATATATATATATATATAGATATGGGTTCAGAAAACTCAGCAGCCCTCGTGCTTCTTCTGCTAGCTAAACTTGCTCCGATCTCCTGACAGGACAGAGGGAACCCTTGTCTGTCTGTCTGTTTTGGCGTCGCGTTCCTTTTGGATGATGGACGCATTTTGCATTAATGGAATACACAGTGGTTCTTGCAGTGTGATAATGATCCTGTGATTCTCTTAGGTGATGAATTTCGGTTATACAAAAAATGCAGCTGGATCTTCCATTGAGCTGCCGATATTGTTTTTCGTTGCGCCCGGTTTCATCTCGTGTTTCCAGTTTCTTGCAATGAGTCGATGATCCTGGAACTTTTTCAGTTTCTTTTAGGCTACTCATTCGGCGTAAATGAAAAATGTAGTGGGTTCTTCCTGGGAGCTGGTGATCGTGTTTTCAGTTGCGCTGCTTTTAGTGTCTCGTGTGTTGTTTTGATGCCTAGCACCTGAATTCTGAACGAGGCCACAGATGTCACCTGAATTTTCTGTCTGGCCGCCAACTATATATGAACGTATATAGGAGACTGAATTCAGGTGCAACTATATGAGACTGTACAACTAACTAAACTGATCACTCCACGTATGCATATTCAACTCTATTTCGGATAGAAAGAAACTGTCGGCGCAGGACGCTGCTTCGGTGCCTTAATTGCACATGCCTTTGGGTTAGTGACATGTGGGCCAGCCGGCTATTGGACCCACTTGTCAGTGGCCCAAAGACACCTGCAGTTATGGCAGGGAAGCTCAGTCCGTCGGCACGGTATACTTTACAGGCGTGCTGCATACCGAGTCCATATGATGGTAGACATTTGGGACCCGCACCCAGTCGTGCAAGAGTAAACACTGGAAGGAGATAATGATGTACTCTACTCGCTAAGAACAACTCCAACAGATCCAGTATCCGTAAAAAAAAAATCTACCGTTTCGAGGAAGTCTGTGCCAAAAATCGTACCCAAGATATGCCGTAAACGTAGAATAATTTATCAGTTTGACTAATTCATATCTAGATGTTTTTTAAGAATATCACATCTAAGCTATCATAAATATATAATGCAGCAACAAGAAACAAAAAAAACTAGCACAAAAAAAGATCACAAAAAGATGTGACATAGTTATGTCACATCTAGATGTGTCCTAGACAGACCCCTAATTTATAGGATCATGTAAACTTGGCTACTACTTCCCTCGGGTTTAGGGGAAGTTTTTCTTTCCAGTAAACTTTTGTCCCCCCCGGCAGCCCCGCCGCCGCCACTACCCCCCACCCCACCGCAGACGCGCCGCCAGGACGCCGCCCCGCATCACCACACCGCCTCTCGCCGGCGGCAACCGCACTGCCTCGTGCCGCCCTCGCCGGAGGCCATCACACGTGTCACTGACCGGCGGGCCATAGGCCATTATCTAATTTTGTTTAATAAAAAAATAAAAATAGATTTAGGGGAAGAAGTTTTACGGGAGCTGACAAAATTAGCTTTAGAAAACTTTCCCTAAAATTATAGGTATCCTTATAAAAGATATTTAGAGGAGCTGTTGGAGTTGCTCTAAGTTCGGGATTGTGTTGTTATAGGAGATATTTTCATTATGTCTCCCCGAAGATAGCTAGCTTATTACCGCAGATATTAGCCCATACAAAGGTCCCGACGGCCGCCGCCAAAGGATCACCCGCTCTCTTCGTACATCCAATGTACCCATTCCAATCTCAATAGGAAGGAGTTAATTGCAAAAAACCACCACATTTGGGGCATCGATTGCAGAAAATCACCTAGTCCCTAATTTTGTGCAAAAATCATCACGTTTCCAGTAAACTTTTTGCAAATTGCACTGATCGGATGATTTGTTCCATTTAACCACTTTCTGACAAGTGGGGCTAGATTGTAAGAGCAAAATTTTTACACACACCCCTCGATCTAAAACAGAAAAGCAATCAGCCCCCACCCCCCGGCCAGAGGCGCGCTGGCCGTCGGTTTCCTGCCGCCGGCCACCGAGTGCTCGTGCTCCAGCGGCTTCGGAGGTCAACGTCCAAAGACGCTGCTTGCTCCAGTCTTGTGCTTTGTGGCCGCAGCTTGCTTGTGCCCCGCCGCTGATGCTTGCGCCCCGCCGCTCCTATTCGTGCCTGAGCTGCGCGCTGCTGCTTGCGGCCCCGCTGCACGCCGCCGCGCTGCTGCTTGCGGCCCCGCTGCACGCCGCCGCGCTGCTGCTTGCTGCCGCCAGCTGAAAGGAAGCGGCAAGCACCTTGGCCCAGGCCGCAGCGGTGGTGCAGTTGGGCGGCGAGCACCTTGGGCCAGCCGGCCAGGGCGCCGGCCGTGGCCCTGCCGTCCAGAGCTAGCAGCGCGAGCTCGATTGCTGCTCGTGGTCTTGAACGCCGGCGGCGCCTTGCCCTGCCGTGGCCGCGCCTCCAGCCCCCGACCACGGACGAGGCCGCCGTGATTCTCTGGGCCGCCATCGTGACCCTTCCGCTCCGGCGAGGACGAGCTCCTGCACGTCGTGACCCTTCCGCTTCGGCGAGGCGAGGCGCGACGTAGAGATGAGGAGGGATGCCGCCCCGCCCACGAGGCAAGGCCAGGGAGGAGGGAGGCCGTCCCGCCGGAGGCTGCCTCGCCGTGGCCAGCCACCACCTCAGAGGAGGAAGGCGGCGGGGGTGGGAGGGGGGCTGATTGCTTTTTTCATTTTTTGAATAAGGGTGTCTTTGTGAAATCCAGGGAGGTGTAGGTCAACTTTTTACCAAATCATCTCCTTATAATCCGGCCCCACTTGTCAGAAAGTGATCAGTCAGGCTAAATCACCTGGTCAGTGCAATTTGCAAAAAAAATACTAGAAACGCGGTGATTTTTGCACAAAATTAGGGACTAGGTGCTTTTCTGCAATCGATGCCCCAAATGTGGTGGTTTTTTGCAATTGTCTCCAATAGGAAGACTACAAGCATTACATAGTGCTATTACACATCTGGAGCCTGGACCTTGGTAAAACCATCATGTCTTTGATTTTAGTTACAAGATTCCTTCGGAAGCTTCCTCGTTAGATCGACGATGAATCAATCATTGGCATTTGGAGCCCTTGTGGGGCCCAAACAGATCTTGCCCGTGGTGTCACTCTTGAACTATGTGATCTTTCCCACCTTGGTGTTTCCAAGCAAGGCATCTACTTTGACTCCGTTCGTGCCCAAGAAAGGGAGGTGGGACAACTCGATGGTGGTCTTGTGACATTACCTCATGTCCCTACCGACTTGTTCTACAGCTCAGATGAGCCAGTTCTCCTGCACGGTCTTTATGGCAAAAAAGGCTAAGGGCTCGAGCTAGCATTTGGAGATTGAGAGTGGAGCTGTAAAGATGGAACAAGAGCGACAAAGAGGTCGCAAAGGCCTCGATAGCGCCCACCCACTTTGAGGTTCGAAACTCCAACACACAAGCAAGCTTGCAAAGGGGAGGGGGTACTCGAACGCCCCCATGTGTCGGCCCTCAAGTTCTCTTTTAGTGTGGTGATTGGTCGCTGATTACCTTTACTCCAGTTGTTGCCATTGCGGGGGCCATGGGCACCAATGCATCACTGGCCATTGCTTGCGCTAGTAACACACCTTCAGCCACTTCTTGCCAGGTGGTCTTTGGCGGGAAGCTGGCGACGCTTGAAGATTAAAAAGCCCTCGGGCTTGAGGCCTTCATCGGCAAGAGATGAGGGTTGAAGTGGAGGTTGTGGCCTATTCAAGTCAAAGAGGAGAATGACCGTATAACATCCGGGTTAATAGGATTGATAGACTACTCATATCAACAAGGTGCATCTTCTTTCCTAGAAGATTGTCTCCAAAGAAGCTCCAAGTTAATCGTGCTTGCCTTGGGGTAATTTGAGAATCGTTGAACAACTTAGAAGTTGATCCGGTCCGCACTAGTGAGTACAAAGTTCGCAAAAGACTAGTATTAGTCTATGGGGCCAGTCTAAATCCCAGGTGGTAGCCACGCAAAGTGCGTAAAAAAGACTAATTTTGGTCTGTGAGGCCTAGTCTAAATCTCAGGTGGTAGCCAGGTGTAGCGGCCTTAGACCCGGTAGCCAATCCGAGGCATTACAGGCTGGCTAGCGAAGGTTCGAGAGACATAGAGGTTGCATTAGTCTCCGGTCACACGATTGCCATAACCAGGGAGGCTCTCCTTTATCAGTGACCTTGTTCATGGAACTATATATCTAACAAAATCAGGAATGAAAGCCAACATGGCAATTATTGGGGAAGTTCTTAGGTGACTTTCGTTCTGTAAACTTTGTGGGTAGGCTCTGATGCATCATAGTGAGCACGGGTGGGGTGTCTCCGGTCAGAGGAAGGTTCAACACATGTGTGCATGTATAGGCAAGGCGTCATCAAACAATTATGGTGCCATCCTCTCAACAATCGAGATTACT
>NC_041392.1:82262708-82285328 GCF_002162155.2 Triticum dicoccoides
CTAGTTGTTTCCTGCAACAAAAGGTCCTCAAAACCAACGAGAGATTCAACCGAGCGAACTCTGTGAAGCCTCCAGACTGAGAGAAACCACAAAAAATGCCATTAAGGACAAAACCTAGCAAATATACTACTCCCTCCATTTGGTTTTATTGGTCCAAATAGTTGAAACATAAAGACCAAGAAGGTGCACGCGGGTAGATACTTGGGTAGTAAATCTGATAATTGTGCTCCTTAATGTCCTCGACTTATTATCCTATGAACTAAACTACACCCACAACAGTTACCATGCACGTGCAGCTTGGATTCATGTCCAGTTAGGAAAGCGCATGTGTGGGCTTTCCAGCAAGTGGCGTAGGAATTGAGTGGTCGGAGAAATAACTAACACATTATTAATGCAACGGCCTAAAAAAGGTACAACATTTGGTGGTCCTCCGGTCCAATAATCCTGGACATAGGAATACGAAGCTACATGAATAGGTGGGATCCACATCCTACTTGTCATGAACTAAGGCTTGTGAGAAGAGGCGAGGAGCCGATAGGTGGAGATACGTAGGGGTCTAGGGGAGGAAACATGGCGGAGTGAACATGTAAGGAAAATGTGGTATCTGGCAATACTAGTTTAGGAGTGTAGACTGTAGTACGCCGTGCAGGTTGGGCCTTAGGGTCTTCTTCGTATTTTTCATTTTTCATTTCGATCTATCTACAATGAAGGTTAGCTAACTGCTACCTAGTTACATGAATATGTGGGATCCTCACCCTACTCGTCGTCGGCTTAAGATGGAGAGAAATGGGGGGGGGGGCAAAGGATGAAGATCTGGAAGGATGTAGGGGAGGAAATGGGAGTGGAGGGAATGAGAGTATTCAATAATATTTTAGGAGCATAGACTGCAATACACCATACAAGTTGAGTCTTAGGAACTTCTTTGTGTTTATTTTAGCGAATCCATTGCTTTCCTTGGCATATGAATACACTCCCCCTCCCAAGAATGCTCTCATTCCCTCCTTTATCTCTCATCCCTCCTTCTATTACGAGTCACCCATAGATATAACTGACTCATCTCTCCTTCAGTTGCAGAAGAGGAGGTTGGAGTACATAGTAAGTCTAGGGCTAGGTCCAGGTTTGCTCATGTGGCATCTGGTGTTATACTACATAACTTCACTCCTCTACTTGCGAGCGGTATCGGGTGGTTGCCTCGTTCTTCTTCTGGCCGGCTTCAATGATGAGAGCTTCTCTAGTAAGCTTGTAAGTCTATGGAAGCAGGATAATACAAATTAATCATCCATTTTTCATCATCGTCGTGGGGAAGGAAGATCAGAGGCATCTGCATTTTGGCCCTTCAACTATGGAGCATTGTGGAGTGACATGGGTTTGCTTTGTCTGTCTTTGATCACTGCAACGTCCTTGAGCATCGGAGTTGAAGAGCAAGTCAACATATGTCCCTGAGGGCATCCACAGTATCGAGAGGCAACCTTGCCTCTATGTTGGGGCCCATCAGGTGCCTCCAATGTCAGGACCCCGACTCGATGTCACATCGATCTAGCCTGTAGCACCTCATATCACTTTGCGGCCTCACGCACGGTATCCCCACGGGTGTCGCCTTACCTTTGCCCGGGACCGTTTGCGCCTTTTGGCTCACGTATATGATAGTGTCGCTAGCATCCATATGATAAGGAGCCCGGGCTGACATGACTAGTCGTAAACCCAAAGTGGCACAGACTTACAGGGACAGGCATCCATGACCCAGCTTCGAACGTGTCGGTCATCAGCAAGTGGGTCCGGGCTGTAGCACTGGGCTAGCAGGACTCCGGTAAACCGGGCTGTAGCGGGCTAACAGGACTCCGGTACTCAAAGCGTGACATTTCCCCAAAGGGACAGACACAGGAACGAAGAAGGACACATGCCGGCCAGCCTAAGTGTTCCAGAGCAGTAGCGAGCTACCATGGCTCGGTGGAAACACTAGGAGACATTTCCCGGTAAGAGAGGCTACTAAAGATAAACAACTAGATGGTCAGATCCCACACATACCAAGCATTTCAGTAGCATACACACAATATGCTCGATATGTGCAATACAACATGGCATCACAACATGACTCTACGACTCAAGTAATTTATTCAATAGGCTCCGAGGAGCGAGACATTACAAACATGGGTCTCATGACCCAACAATCAGAGCATACAAGTCAAAGCACAAGCGGAAGCTATCATGTCTGGGTACAGACATCTATAAATAAAAAAGGCCGAGAAGCCTGACTATCTATCAGATTCTGCCGAGGGCACAAGATCGTAGCTGAGGTATCAAGCTAAACGTCGAAGTCCACGCGAAACTACTAGTGAGACCGAAGTCTCTCTGCAAAAACATAAAATAGGCAAACGTGAGTACAAATGTACCCAGCAAGACTTACATCAGAACTAACTACATATGCATCATTATCAACAAAGGGGATGGTGGGGTTTAACTGCAGCAAGCCAGCTTTGACTCGGTGGCTATCCTAAACTACGACTGCAAGCGACTCTATTGAGGTGGCGCACACGAGTCCACATATTCACCATATCAATACACCACTATGGATCCGCTCCCGTCTCCCTACGAGAACGCCATCCATAGCACTCACGCTTATCTTGCGCATTTTAAAGTATCCACTTTCACTTGTCTATGAACTGATATAAGCAACCCAGAAGTCCTTTTCCGCGGACACGACTATTCGAATAGATGATGTTAACCCTGCAGGGGTGTACTTCTTCATACATGTTTCCACCACTTAGCGTCTGCACACGACATGTGCTCGGCAGACTTCAAGCGAAAGCCGACGTGGGTGTAGACCACGACCTACCTAAACACTCAAGTCTCTAGTCCAGGTTTATCGCCTATTCGGGTTCCATCCATGAGGAGATCCGGCCGGAGTTTCGCTCACAGCCCCAAATGATGTGAACAGGGTTCCCGAGATACCAAACGGGCATCCGGTACACCGTGCCACGTACCTACCGCATCACAGCCCACCCCTACGGTCAGCGCTGTCCACGGCCTCCAGTAAGCTACAAACACCAGAAACTACTTGCAACTCCTGGACAGAGGACAAGGGTGAATAAGAAGTCGAGCGGGGTCATATTTCAGGGCCCAATGTATGGTAGTAGCTGAATCATGGATCACAAACACAGAACTCAGTTCCTGAGGACGGCTGCAATGAGACAACCCACCATGTACTCCTACATGGCCTCTCACCGCTACCTTTACCAAATCGTGTTCACACACTTAGCTCACACACAGTAGGACATGTTCACACGCCTCTGATTCATCCCCGATGAATCAGACCTGACTCAACTCTAAGCATTAGCAGGCATGACAAACAAGCATGAATGAGTAGGCACAACAGGGCTCAAACAATTCCTACTCATACTAGTGGGTTTCATCTATTTACTGTGGAATGACAGGTCATGCAAAGGATAAAGGGGTTCAGCTACCGCAGCAAGTAACAGATGAATCGTTGTTGTCCTAATGCAGTAAAAGAGAGCAGGAGCGAGAGAGTAGGATTGTATCGGAATGAACAAGGGGGTTTTGCTTGCCTGGCACTTTGAAGATAACATTGAGTCTTCATCAGTGTCAACGATCACATCATCGGTACACGTCTATCGAGAGGGGACAATTACCGGCAAATACAGAAAAACACGATCAGTGCAATGCACAATATGATGCATGATCATGACATGGCAAAATGAATGTGTTTTGGGCTAATGCAACTAAAACCAGATTAAATGAAGTTGGTTTGAATCCAAGATTCAAATTCAAACTCCATATGTGATTATTCAAATGCCATGTAATTGATTTGTGCTAAACAGCAGCTATAAGTTGTTCTAACATGCATGAAAATGGTACAGATGGATTCCTTGAATTTTTCTGATAATTTTTCATATATAATTTATTTAATTTGGAGTTACGGTTAATTTTCTATGATTTTTAGAAGTTTTAGGCATTTTCTGGAATTTCCTGAATATAATTAAATCCAGAAAATACTTTATGACATCAGCAGTGCGTCATGCTTGCATCAGCAAGTCAACAGGGCTGCCCCGGGTCAAACCTGACCAGGGGGTCCCATTAGTCAGCGTCACAGGTTAACAGGGGGGGTTTATTTTAGTTTAATTAAGGATTAGGGCACTAGGGCCCACATGTCAGTGGCTCTGGGGTTAGATTAGGTGGTGATTAGCTTAAGCTAATCACCTGATGGTGGGGGCCCACCTGTCAGTGTCAGCAGAGGGGGGTAGTTAAAATAAAATAACTAAACTAATTAACAGGGGGGGGCTGGCCCCACCTGTCATCGACCCAGAGGGGGGGGTGTGTCCCGCCGTGGTCAACGTGGTCAGACCCACCGGCGGCTTGACGCCGGCGAGGCCAGACGCGGTGGTGCGTGTCGGAAACCAACTACAGGGGCTCTTTTGGCGCGCAGGAAGCAGCTACGGGGAGAGGGTGGAGTGGCGCATCCAACGGTGGCGGTGGCGGAGGCTGGGGTGGCCGGAGCTGCCGGCGGCGACCTCTTTTGCGGCTGCCGGAGCTCGGGTGTTCGCGGGACCGGCGCTGCGGTGTGCAAACAAGACGGTGGTCGCGCTAGTTTTACTCTACGGGACGCAACGAGTGCAACGGACGCAGGCGTGGGACCAAAAGGTCACCGGAGCTTCACCGGCGACGAGCCCGTGCGGCGGAGCGTCTCGGCTCCGGTAGAGGGGGCGGCTAGAGCTCGAAATCGAGCTTGGGGTTAGGGGGAAACGGAGCAGGGACTCACGGGGATCGTGCAGGGAGGGTCAGCGAGCTCGGGGGCGCGCCGGAGTGGCCGAATTCGACGGAGAAGATCCTCGGTGGCCGGCGAGGGGGAAAACGTCGGGGGCGGCGTTCCGGGGCTCTTCTGGTCGCGTGAGACGACGAGGAGGACGAGGGAGGACTTGCGGAGCTCTGGGAGGCGTCGGGGAGGCGAGAGGGGGATGGTGGCCGCGGCGAACGGCGTCGGTGGCGACGGCTGTGTTCGGGTTCGGGCGAGAGAGAAAGAGCAGAGGGGCGGGGCCTCGAGGAAGAGTGAGAGGGGTCCGAGGGGGCTGCGTGGCGTCGCGGGAGGGAACCAGGGGAGGAGGAGGCAGCCAGGCAGGGAGGAGGTGGCCGGGGCGCGTGGCCGCGCGCGCCGGGCGCGTGCCCGCGTCCTTCTGGCGAGGGAAGAAGACGACAGGGGGGTAGCGGTGGCGGGCTGGGCCAGCGGGAGGAGCTGGGCCGGCTGGGCTGCACGGGTGAGGCCAGGTAGGCTCTGTTCTTTTTATTTCTGTTCTGTTTTTCTTTTAGTTAATTCTTTTGCCACTGTTTGAATTAAAAATAATAATTCAAACAATGCCAAAGCTCCTCTGAATATTTTTATATTGCTAGATGGACTTTTCCAAAAGCTTATAAAATATTTCAGGGGGTATTTGAAATTATATTCTAATTATATGAATATAATTCAAATTCAAATAGCTAATGATTTAAATTCAAAGTCCCAAAAATAAATCCTTAAAAATGTTCAATATTTTGGTTGGGACCAGAACCCTTACCAAAAATTATCAAACATTTAAGAAGAGCCTTTTGGAGCAATGGATGAGATTTCTAGGGTTTTTGCCCCTCTTTTATTTAGGGTTTTGAGGCTTCCAATATTCCTCAATTCAAGTTTCAAAAAATATAGACATGATGCACACCTGAAGCTAACCTAGAGCAATGCCAGAAGTTAGGGATGTGACAACTCACCCCCCACTAAACAAGAATCTCGTCTCGAGATTCAAGTGTAGGGTAAGGTGAAGGGGAAACGTAAACTAGTATAATCTTCACGATCCAGTTGCACTTCAAATGGACTTTGATTCGTCCACCAGCTTTGTCTTGTCGTCTTGCTCTGAGAAATCCTGTCAACATGACAGGGGGGGGGGAAGAAGGAGACTCTAGAAGGGTCGATCTCCTCGAAGATCGAGCAACTCAAGATTAACTTACGGAATGAGACATAGCAACATCTCTTGAGCTGGGAGACGAAGCACAGATTTGAAGAAATGGAGTGGAACAGATGACGAAGGTTCACTAGGTGGACAATAATTCCACACTTAAGAAGGTGGTAAACGATTGCCAACGTAGCGAAGAGTTGAGTTGCCATGATACCACGACGAAATATCCTGGAGGAAGGTGATCGTAGAGTATTACCTTAAGTGGCAAAAAGAATTACTTTTGATTCAGAGATCATTGAAACTCTTCATACCAGCATAAGGTAATCACAAACGATCATTTGGAGGGGGTCGGTAGAATGGCATACTCGAACTTGGATGATGTGGATTACCTTGTTGAAGACAACGTAATGGATGAATTTGCTTATCACCGGAGGTGGAAGAGACCCATGGTAGAATGGCACATTAGCGGTACAAGCTGGGAACAAAATGCAAATGCTGGGAATGATTCTGGTAACTGGGGAAGAACCCAACAATAAAGAGTGAATTCACTGTTGGAGTGGTTATAGCATAATCGAGGAAACTGAGAGCAAACCCAGCTAGTGCCGAGGATAACACGTAGCGCTTGTGCGTGCTCTCAAGAACTTGAGCATTTCCACAATCATCAAGGTTTTACCAACATCCGTGTCAAGGGTCCGGTAACACAACTCACTACCATGATGAATGGTGATGGAAGATGCAGATGCAAAGGAAGATAACACCTTCTCAGATTTCACCTTAGCGAAGCCAAGGAACAAAATCTGGATGATCGACCGAGAGACATTTAGCACTCCGCTTCAAATGTTCTCCTTGATGTGCTAGTGTAACCCATTCATAGAAACGGTCTGGTATCTAGAACATCAAGTAAAGGTCGGACTTCGGGAGCACAAGAATCCATAAGGAACAACTAGGGAGTAAATCCTACGAAATCCCTATGGGGAGGTGGCCAACTTCCTCAATCAAGATATTATAATAACAGGTCTTCCGGCTGGGTGTGTTGGCCACAACATCCACTTTACCGGTTATCGAGGGACCAATCTTATAGTTCTTGGAGAATGTTCCAACCATCATATCTGCCTGAGATTCAGATCTGGTTGGTGTCAGGATATCCCAGACTCATCAAGTCTAGAAAGAAAAATGAAAGTTTGCAACACAAATCGACGAGATGACGTTGCGAGATTCTCGAGAAATGAACTACGATAGTAAGCTCCAAAACATGAGCTGGTTCTGCTACAAACATGTGAACACGTTGTCCCGGACAAGCATGACCACGTGGTAGTCTTACAATAAAACACTACCGAGTTCTGGTTGGGAACCATCACCGTGGATAACGAAGTCCTTGCATAAGTCATATGATTAGCTCTTATGAAGGAACTTCTTCCCCTTGAACAAATCAATCAGTGGCTTGGTGTGCTCGGGACACATATGGAATGAAGGTTGCAAGTCTCCAGACCACAGAATACTTCGCACGTGTGCATGACTAATTTGGAATGATTCCAGGGAAACAAAACAATCTTCCTCAAATTCATGGTGGCAACTTGCATCATATGCACATGAATTAGGGAAAACCACTACTTTCATTCAAACATATGCTTCATGAACGAAACACGAAGAAATGCTTACACAAGTTTCCAACACTAGGTTGATGTTCAACATGATTCATGGGGGAGACAAAATGCTACTGATGGGCTCAACAGCAACTCATCGGAATTTCCATATCACTGGACTTCCACCATCATGTGAACACGGTGATAGCATTGGTCAGACCAAAGATGTAATGGTGTATGCTCGAGGGATCAACCACGAGTAGGACAACATTACGAACATCGTTGGTACTGATTTGATTTGACGATAGCCCACACTCAAATCAAGGGATTGATAAGACAATAGGTCCAGCAACTGATCACAGGGACCAATCGATGAAGATATCATCTTTCTTCAACACACACTACACAAGAATATCCCTTTGGAACGAACTAAGTCAGACAAGTTTTTATCTTCCAACTCTCCAAGTTGTTGTCTAGCTTAACCAACTAGCTCAGGGATATCTTACACCGATTCTTGGAGAGAAGGTGGTTCACAAGAAACCTACTTGATCACGAGCTCAACATAACAGTCAGGTGACAGCCTGGTGATACTTTCAAGAAGATATTCGAAAAATCACGAACCACCGGTATGTTACTAAGCTCGAGAACAATCTTGCTTTTCAGGGCAAGACGATATGATCAATAGAGCAAGAATTTGAAATAATCCTAACCCATCGATCGAGGAGGGCACTGAGAACAAGGACTAGGTAGCATGATCAACCTTAGAATGATGATTCGAAAACCAACATACTAAGAATGAAATTATTATCCTTTAACTACCAAGCAACGAGGTTGCTAGGAGTATTGATTTCACACATCACAATTCATTTGTCGGTATTTCGGTTGCATCAACACGGAACCGAGGAATGAAAAAGGATGGCGAGAAGTATCACTATGTCAAGAATTCACAAAAGGTGGTGCAATTCTCATGAAATTCCTGCCATAAAGAAGGTAATACTTCAGGGTAGAGCAGACCAGAAGCTGGATTGTAACTTGATCTGCGGAACACAACTACTTTGACCCAATCCTAAATATGGATGAGGTACTGGAGTTTGTTTCTCCTAGTCATTCAGGACGGAATGGCTTGACGGGCCACAAGAGTAATAGGCATCGACAAACGAATGCGCGCATACTCTTGACTATCAATTGATAGACGAAGGTCAGTAGACAACTAAAGAGAACAACTCAAAGGAACATATAACTTTCTGAGTTGTGGATGCATAGATTAGTATGTCGAACCAAGTTCAACATATTTCTTCCGGATAACCCATGCAGAAAGGTAGAACTGGCAGAGTCACGATTTATGAATGGAGAACTCCTCAAGAATAATCCTGTTGTGATATTTCAGTTCAACGAGGAACTTCTGCCATAAGTAGTTCATGGTATTTGGAAGAAGAAGATACCACGGACCTCAAGGACTATCGCAAAGGTTACTAATATCCTGAAGGCACTAACAATTACTATCAACACGAAGTGGGTGGAGTGAATCTCGGGTTCAAGAACCCAGGAACAGAATACCTACTACTAAGTAGCATCACGGGATGCTTCCGAGAATAAAAGCCAGAATCTTCACACTAGGACACAATCATGGCTAGACCACTAGATGATCCCCTGAGACACCTAGGTCATAATAGTAACTCCAACATAATGTCAAGGCAATAGAATACCTCAACTCAACAATTAGTGTGATTGAGCTGGCATAAAGGAACATCGAAACCAGAGGGAAAAGATTTGCAAATGCATCGGACTATTTAGAAACCTGGGATGACTCGGACAGCATAACGGCTATAATTGCTCAAAAAGATTTGAGACAATCACAAAAATGGTGGCATAACCACTCAGAAGCACAATATCAAGGTTCCGAGATCAACAATTAACATACGGAAGTAGTAGGAACTGAACTGAGACTTAAATCCAACAATCTTATAAGTCTACTGATTAGTAACACGTGATCCTAATAGAAAGAAGAGATAGCCTAGTTCTTAATCCCCGCAGGAAAGATAAGATAACTCAGATCAGAAGGGCATGAGGTATAAGGAGTAAAAAGAGCCTTACGTTCCATCCCACAATCAATTCCCTTATATAACTAAAAAAATTTCTAGACTCAACTTCGACCAGTTTGGCTTGGTAATCCTACAGGCAGTCAAGCTCTGATACCAACGCTGTCAGGACCCCGACTCGATGTCACATCGATCTAGCCTGTAGCACCTCATATCACTTTGCGGCCTCACGCACGGTATCCCCACGGGTGTCGCCTTACCTTTGCCCGGGACCGTTTGCGCCTTTTGGCTCACGTATATGATAGTGTCGCTAGCATCCATATGATAAGGAGCCCGGGCTGACATGACTAGTCGTAAACCCAAAGTGGCACAGACTTACAGGGACAGGCATCCATGACCCAGCTTCGAACGTGTCGGTCATCAGCAAGTGGGTCCGGGCTGTAGCACTGGGCTAGCAGGACTCCGGTAAACCGGGCTGTAGCGGGCTAACAGGACTCCGGTACTCAAAGCGTGACATTTCCCCGAAGGGACAGACACAGGAACGAAGAAGGACACATGCCGGCCAGCCTAAGTGTTCCAGAGCAGTAGCGAGCTACCATGGCTCGGTGGAAACACTAGGAGACATTTCCCGGTAAGAGAGGCTACTAAAGATAAACAACTAGATGGTCAGATCCCACACTACCAAGCATTTCAGTAGCATACACACAATATGCTCGATATGTGCAATACAACATGGCATCACAACATGACTCTACGACTCAAGTAATTTATTCAATAGGCTCCGAGGAGCGAGACATTACAAACATGGGTCTCATGACCCAACAATCAGAGCATACAAGTCAAAGCACAAGCGGAAGCTATCATGTCTGGGTACAGACATCTATAAATAAAAAAGGCCGAGAAGCCTGACTATCTATCAGATTCTGCCGAGGGCACAAGATCGTAGCTGAGGTATCAAGCTAAACGTCGAAGTCCACGCGAAACTACTAGTGAGACCGAAGTCTCTCTGCAAAAACATAAAATAGGCAAACGTGAGTACAAATGTACCCAGCAAGACTTACATCAGAACTAACTACATATGCATCATTATCAACAAAGGGGATGGTGGGGTTTAACTGCAGCAAGCCAGCTTTGACTCGGTGGCTATCCTAAACTACGACTGCAAGCGACTCTATTGAGGTGGCGCACACGAGTCCACATATTCACCATATCAATACACCACTATGGATCCGCTCCCGTCTCCCTACGAGAACGCCATCCATAGCACTCACGCTTATCTTGCGCATTTTAAAGTATCCACTTTCACTTGTCTATGAACTGATATAAGCAACCCAGAAGTCCTTTTCCGCGGACACGACTATTCGAATAGATGATGTTAACCCTGCAGGGGTGTACTTCTTCATACATGTTTCCACCACTTAGCGTCTGCACACGACATGTGCTCGGCAGACTTCAAGCGAAAGCCGACGTGGGTGTAGACCACGACCTACCTAAACACTCAAGTCTCTAGTCCAGGTTTATCGCCTATTCGGGTTCCATCCATGAGGAGATCCGGCCGGAGTTTCGCTCACAGCCCCAAATGATGTGAACAGGGTTCCCGAGATACCAAACGGGCATCCGGTACACCGTGCCACGTACCTACCGCATCACAGCCCACCCCTACGGTCAGCGCTGTCCACGGCCTCCAGTAAGCTACAAACACCAGAAACTACTTGCAACTCCTGGACAGAGGACAAGGGTGAATAAGAAGTCGAGCGGGGTCATATTTCAGGGCCCAATGTATGGTAGTAACTGAATCATGGATCACAAACACAGAACTCAGTTCCTGAGGACGGCTGCAATGAGACAACCCACCATGTACTCCTACATGGCCTCTCACCGCTACCTTTACCAAATCGTGTTCACACACTTAGCTCACACACAGTAGGACATGTTCACACACCTCTAATTCATCCCCGATGAATCAGACCTGACTCAACTCTAAGCAGTAGCAGGCATGACAAACAAACATGAATGAGTAGGCACAACAGGGCTCAAACAACTCCTACTCATGCTAGTGGGTTTCATCTATTTACTGTGGCAATGACAGGTCATGCAGAGGATAAAGGGGTTCAACTACCGCAGCATGTAACAGTTGAATCGGTGTTGTCCTAATGCAGTAAAAGAGAGCAGGAGCGAGAGAGTGGGATTGTATCGGAATGAACAAGGGGGTTTTGCTTGCCTGGCACTTCTGAAGATAACATTGAGTCTTCATCAGTGTCAACGATCACGTCATCGGTATCACGTCTATCGAGAGGGGACAAATACCGGCAACACAGAAAGGAACACAATCAATGCAATGCACAATATGATGCATGATCATGACATGGCAAAATGAATGTGTTTTGAGCTAATGCAACTAAAACCAGATTAAATGAAGTTGGTTTGAATCCAAGATTCAAATTCAAACTCCATATGTGATTATTCAAATGCCATTTAATTGATTTGTGCTAAACAGTAGTGATAAGTTGTTCTAACATGCATGAAAATGGTATAGATGGATTCCTTGAATTTTTCTGATAATTTTTCATATATAATTTATTTAATTTGGAGTTACGGTTAATTTTCTATGATTTTTAGAAGTTTTAGGCATTTTCTGGAATTTCTTGAATATAATTAAATCCAGAAAATACTTTATGACATCAGCAGTGCGTCATGCTTGCATCAGCAAGTCAACAGGGCTGCCCCGGGTCAAACCTGACCAGGGGGTCCCATTAGTCAGCGTCACAGGTTAACAGGGGGGGTTTATTTTAGTTTAATTAAGGATTAGGGCACTAGGGCCCACATGTCAGTGGCTCTGGGGTTAGATTAGGTGGTGATTAGCTTAAGCTAATCACCTGATGGCGGGGGCCCACCTGTCAGTGTCAGCAGAGGGGGGTAGTTAAAATAAAATAACTAAACTAATTAACAGGGGGGCTGGCCCCACCTGTCATCGACCCAGAGGGGGGGGGTGTCCCGCCGTGGTCAACGTGGTCAGACCCACCGGCGGCTTGACGCCGACGAGGCCAGACGCGGTGGTGCGCGTCGGAAACCAACTACAGGGGCTCTTTTGGCGCGCAGGAAGCAGCTACGGGGAGAGGGTGGAGTGGCGCATCCAACGGTGGCGGTGGCGGAGGCTGGGGTGGCCGGAGCTGCCGGCGGCGACCTCTTTTGCGGCTGCCGGAGCTCGGGTGTTCGCGGGACCGGCGCTGCGGTGTGCAAACAAGACGGTGGTCGCGCTAGTTTTACTCTACGGGACGCAACGAGTGCAACGGACGCAGGCGTGGGACCAAAAGGTCACCGGAGCTTCACCGGCGACGAGCCCGTGCGGCGGAGCGTCTCGGCTCCGGTAGAGGGGGCGGCTAGAGCTCGAAATCGAGCTTGGGGTTAGGGGGAAACGGAGCAGGGACTCACGGGGATCGTGCAGGGAGGGTCAGCGAGCTCGGGGGCGCGCCGGAGTGGCCGAATTCGACGGAGAAGATCCTCGGCGGCCGGCGAGGGGGAAAACGTCGGGGGCGGCGTTCCGGGGCTCTTCTGGTCGCGTGAGACGACGAGGAGGACGAGGGAGGACTTGCGGAGCTCTGGGAGGCGTCGGGGAGGCGAGAGGGGGATGGTGGCCGCGGCGAACGGCGTCGGTGGCGACGGCTGTGTTCGGGTTCGGGCGAGAGAGGAAGAGCAGAGGGGCGGGGCCTCGAGGAAGAGTGAGAGGGGTCCGAGGGGGCTGCGTGGCGTCGCGGGAGGGAACCAGGGGAGGAGGAGGCAGCCAGGCAGGGAGGAGGTGGCCGGGGCGCGTGGCCGCGCGCGCCGGGCGCGTGCCCGCGTCCTTCTGGCGAGGGAAGAAGACGACAGGGGGGGTAGCGGTGGCGGGCTGGGCCAGCGGGAGGAGCTGGGCCGGGCAGGTAAGCAGGTAAGTGGCCCAGGTGGCCGTCTCCCTTTTTATTTTTGCTCTGTTTTATTTTTTTTTAATCATTGTTTTCTATTTGTTTCAATCTGTTTTGATTTAGTTCAAACACTAAATCATTTTTGTTTCTTCCAATAATTTTTGCAGGGACTGAAAGTAATATTCTAGAGCCCCTCACAAAATATCAGAATTATTGAAGCATTAAAAATATATATAACATATATTTGCTCCAACTCAAATACAATATATATTAGTTCAAAGATCCAAAATGACATGGAAAAATGTGCATCATCTCTGGTTACTGTTTCCAGCATTTTTCCAAAGATGATGAACATTTTTGAAAGCCACTTGGATTGACTGAAAATATTTTAGGTGAACCTGGTGAATTCTTAAAATGCTAGGGTTTGGACAATCCCCATTTCAACTTTCTGTAAAAGTAAACATGATGCATCACCAAAGGCTAGTACTAGTGCAATGCCAGAAGCTAGGGATGTGACATCCAAGTTTCATAGAAAAGTACGTAACGTATAGAGGTTGTGGTTGCCTCTTAGATGGATCCTACAACATACTAAAAACAGAAGAAATTTCAGCCTATTTTATTCTGCCAAACATCTCACACAACTGATCCTAGAAATTGCCATCAGTTTTCTCCACAGATGTCACTTTTCTCCACTGACGGCGGGTTTGTCGCCAGAGACAATGGCGTGTCACAACTTGTCCCTTGTATCATCTTTGGAGACATGTCTACAAATTTAAGAAAGAGCTTGGTTGTATTTTTTTTTTTTTGGCGCAACTGCCCACCTCCTCGGTCCACACACACTCCTGATCATCCGGGCATTGCGCGAGCAGAGGGGAGCAGCACACACCAGGTCACAAACACTTTCAGGAATCAAGCTACTGGCAACAGAAATTAGCGAGATCACGCACGCCATGCCAGCTCTGCTGGATCTCATGGTGGTTCACTCCTCGCCGTCGCCTCGCTTCGCTGGTGCCCCGCGGCCGTGCGCCGTGCTGGTGGTCAACTCGAGGCATCCGGGCAGGAGAGGGAGCAATGCCGCCGGTCGTTCCATGCCTCCGCGCCGGCGTGCTGGGGAGGCGTCGAGGAGCGGCGCTGCCGATCACGGCCGCGGCCGCCGCCGCGCATGGACCGCCACGGTCGGGAGTGTGGGCTGGGCCGAGAAGATGGCCCACAAGCCCATCTCGTGCCCAAAGCCCGCTACGGCGGTACCTTGAAATACCCCGCCTTGGCGCCCGAGCGCAACCGCCTCAACCAACAGCGCGCGCCTCTCCTCTTCTCCCCGTCGCCGGAGCGCCGCCGACAAGAAACCAAGAACCCACCATCCCCGCCTCCTCCGCTATCCAGCGATCCAGCGCCGGCGGCGACAGATGGACCAGTTCCACGACAGGCAGCACGTGCGGCTGCGGAGCCGCGTGCTCGGCACGTACCTGCACGCCGACCACGACGGGGAGCGGGTCTCCCTCAGCCGGCGCCGTGACTCGCTGAACACGGCGTGGGTGGCGCACATCCACCAACGCGCCGACGGCCCGTACCTGCTCCTCCACAGCGCCGCCTACGGCCGCTACCTCGGCACCACGTTCAAGCCGGCGCCGCTCGGCCACCACGGCTGCCGCACCGAGCAGCGCGACTACAACGACGAGCCGGACCTGATGTCCGTCATGTGGAAGGCCGCCGGGGCGGGCTTCGATGACGTCGTCCTTCTCCGCAACGTCGCCGGCCGCTACCTCCGCGCCAACGGGAGGTACCTCCCCTGGAACACCGGCGTCACCGTCGACAACATAGGCAACATCAGCGCCATGATGTACTGGACCGTCGAGGACATCCCCGCCAGAGAGGGTCCGCCTGGCCTCCCAGGCCCGATCCACGTGAGTTCGCCATGACCCTGCTTCTTGAATCTTGATAACTCTCGAATTGCTTCTTGAATCAATTGAGCGAATTCTTTGATCTCCTGAACCTAACCATGGTGGTTCTTTTGGGCTCAACTGCAGACCCCCAGCCCCGGATACCACTCCCTCATGCTCTGGCGCAACCCGGTGGTGTCACGGCTGATCCGGTTCATGCTGTCCGATCCCCACGGCCCCATCTACACCCAGCACTGCTGGACCACGCTGCGGTTCAGGGGGAGGTCCGTGTTCCACCTGAGGGACGAGCTGGCCAGGCGCATCGTCTTCGTCCTGGACGGGCGTCAGTCCTTGGACCTCCTAATGTGCGTCCGAGCGGGCCACCGGGGGCGTCTGACCCCACTCGTCGTCGACCTGCCCAGCAGCGGCTACGGCGAGACCCTCTGGATTGTCGTCTTCATGTCTGGGACCCCAGGTGAGAGCCACTCTCCATGCCCCAACTTCCTAATGATCTCGTTCGTAATAGTGGTAGTCTTGACTGAATCTTGAACCAGTTTGCTGAAAATGTTATAGTCCGAGGGGAAAGTTTACTGAAATTGTTGTAGTCTGAAACTGTCAGGAGTTGGTAATTGTCTGTAACTGTTGTAGTCTTGTAGATAAGTGAAAGATGATTACACACAACCTTGGTATGGAAAGCATTGATTTCATACTACTCTGCTCGATTCAGATAATGCAGTACCTCCATTTGATACTATTTTTTGCCATCAGTAAAAAAGAATTGTGTAAAGCCATTGAAAATTATAGAACTTTAAAAAGCCAAATCAGCTCATTAATCTCTTTTTAGACTTAGCATAGAAGAGGATATATCCGTTTGAGTTTGCCTATTTTACTTGGGTTCCAGGTTTCTACAAACCTCTGAACAAAATTCAGGTTCCTACAATACTAAATTAAATCTAGTTTCTACAAACCATATTGTTTCCAGGTTTTGCACCTTAGCTGTATTTCTAGTCTTGTAAAACTCTGAGATTTGGATTGCTGATCTGCTTCCTACAAATATTGTTTGGCCAGAAATGTGTTGGTGTTCTTGAAATCCTATATTGCAGAATGCACAGATATTTGAACTCTTACTTAATGTAGTGCTAGTCTGATCCTTCTTGGAAAAAAGATTATATGATAGGTTTTGTTAGGACTTTGACTTGTCTGAAATGTAAAAGTAGCTGAATGGAAATAGTACTAGGTGCCAAGTGGATTTATCAGTCTGTGCACACATGGCAAAACGTGGTCTGAAGCTAGTAGAAGCTACTGGTTCCACATTACTGTTCTTGATTCAGATAATTCAGTTTGTCCATTTCGTAAGATTTGCGCTAGTTGAAAAGGCAAATCATTTTGTAACATTTGCCGCTCAGTTCCTTGCACATTATATTGTTTCAGGTTTTGTCCTGTTGATCTTGTTTGTTATTTGGTCGTCCGCCTAACTGACTCGTTATTTCTGCTATTTCAGCTTATAACGCACTGCGACACCCGGATGTCGATGCAGAGTAGAGAAAGATCAGAGCAGGAGTCCTGTCGGTTCACCTCTTCAGAAGTTTCACCGCCTCGGACATTATGACAGCAGAACTTGACCCCGTGCTTTTGCATGTAGATAGATATAGGTTCAGAAAACTCAGCAGCTCCTGTGTTTCTTTTGCTAGCTAAAACTTGCTCCGTTCTCTCGACACGACAAGGTGAACCTGTCAGTTTTGGCCTTGCGGTTATGTGATTCAGAATTGCTCAAGGCGTTGTGACCAGTGGTTTAAGTAGTCGTTGGAGTGTCGCTCTTCTGAAATTCATTCATCTCTATGATGTGGTTGGTACTTGCAATTAGTTGATCTTGCATTTCTTTTGGATGATGGATGCACTTGGTATAAATGAAAAATGCAGCGGTTCTTGCCAGCAATGAGTTGATGATCCTGTGTTTCTGTTAGGCACTTGGCAGAAATGCAAAATGTAGTGGGTTTGAGCTGGTGATTGTGCTTGTAGTAGACCTGTTTTGAGTTTTGGCCAAGGGGCGTGAAAAGGAATTTGTCTCGTGTGTGCCGAGCATCTGAGTTCTGAACGCGGCCACATCTGTACTACAATTCTTTGCAATATCTGTACTCCAAGTGCTCCTATAGGATCTGGAACTTTATTGCACAACCTGCGATTCCTTTGTAAAATCTGTACTGCAATTTTCCCCAATTTGTGTGTACATCTGGAGGTTGCTTGGCCGATTGCTAGCTCTGTGCACTGATGTGCCTTTCCGCAGTCTGTTTCTTGTCACTATGAACACTTGTAAGTTGTTTAGTCCATAAACCATGACCCCCCCCCCCCTCCCTCACACCCACCCACCCATTGTTGGATTATCATAATTTTTTGAAATAGGGTGATTTTCTCAAGGTTGGTATCGGTATATCCATTATTTGTCCTACCATCCCATAACCTGAAACTGTTTGACAATGTTCATATGTTTTCTAGTCAAATTCAGTCTGTTATAACGACTTGTCCTGACAGTATCAGGTCATTGGGGGTAGAACCTACTGAAAATAGGTTGATTTTTGGCGAAAACCAAGGTAAGGTAAATATAATAGCACATAGCAATTGAACACTCCGGAGCCCTACTCTTTTTTATCAGTCAAACACCTTTTGTGCAAACTGAAAGCAGTCCAACCTAACGACCGCACATCGATTAATCAACAGCGAATGAAGTCTACTGGAAACTAAACGATTTATACAGCCACTTCTACTCCGCGTGTAAGGAAGATCAAATGTAGCACGCCATGGTGATTTCTTGGTGCTAAGTAGTCTTTGTTACGCCTGCTTCTGCTGCTGCAGCGTGTATAAGAGAAGTGCAGAACGCTTGCCTGTCACATGTCATTTTGGGCATGTAAAAAGTTGAAGGACGTTTGCCCTTCCATGACGTTCTCCCCCGTTATGCGATCGATTTGCCATAATTCAGTGCAGGGGTTTTTCTGTGTGCGAATAGGATTTATAGAGTGAGCAAAGGAAATGGACATCAATTGGGCGTTTGGTCTAGTGGTATGATTCTCGCTTTGGGTGCGAGAGGTCGCGAGTTCGATTCTCGCAACGCCCCATAAATTTTTCGTTTTTTATTCACTTTTTTTTTGTAAAAAAAAAAGTGTGCTCTCTCATCGCAAGATAGTTTGCCATAAGATGAGCTGCTTAGCTTTGCCTTCAGCAAATCTCCTCAAGGTGAATTCTAGGCGGAAAAGTTGTCTGCGCTCTTCAATAGCATTAATATATTCTCAGTAAGCTACTGAATATTTGTGTTATTACGAGCCCATTTTCTGATTGCAGCTCTGATCCGTCTGAACTTGATATTGATTGAAGATGCAGACTGTATGTGGCGGGTTCCTCTGAGCCATCCCGCCGAGATGATACTTTTAACCTCTCCAGTCTGAAGGCAATGGTTTCTCAAACCTCAACAGGTTTACATCGAGTAATCTCGGAGCTGAGCTCAACTATGATAAAATTAGTGCCAATAAAATTATCAACCAAGTCGTTGTAGTATAGTGGTAAGTATTCCCGCCTGTCACGCGGGTGACCCGGGTTCGATCCCCGGCAACGGCGAGTTTTTTATTCCCTCTTATTTTCTTTCTACACTTACATTTCCATGCAAACTTTTGCTGGTTCAATCTTTTTTTGGAACTCTCCAAATCCCTTTATTTATTCAATGGTAAATACACAAAGAATCTTTTACAATAAAAGGGACCAAGGCACTAGGGCCTCATCAAACCAAGTACTAGGGGGAGAGAACTTAGTTAATCTTGCTAACTCATGAGCAACCGAATTTGCTTCACGATGGCAATGCTCGAACCGGGCTTTGCGCCAAATTGAGCACCCATAGCTTTGCACCAAATTAACTTTTTTTAAAGGAGGATTATTCCCGGCCTCTGTATCAATCGATGCATGCAGCCATATCTATACCAATATAAAAAGACTCAAAGGGGCAGATCGAAACCATCTCAACCGTCAAATCTTGTGATCGAGCGGTTCAAATCGCTCTAATGTTGAGCACCAAACACGTTTAACGCTTTAATTATCCACCACTGTCATTGGTTATAAACATGTCTAAACTCAACCCTATCCACCACTGTGATTTCTTCGCAGGAATGGTAAGATCTTTTTTTTGAACTCTCCAAATCCCTTTATTTATTCAATGGTAAATACACAAAGAATCTTTTACAATAAAAGGGACCAAGGCACTAGGGCCTCATCAAACCAAGTACTAGGGGGAGAGAACTTAGTTAATCTTGCTAACTCATGAGCAACCGAATTTGCTTCACGATGGCAATGCTCGAACCGGGCTTTGCGCCAAATTGAGCACCCATAGCTTTGCACCAAATTAACTTTTTTTAAAGGAGGATTACCCCCGGCCTCTGTATCAATCGATGCATGCAGCCATATCTATATCAATATAAAAAGACTCAAAGGGGCAGATCGAAACCATCTCAACCGTCAAATCTTGTGATCGAGCGGTTCAAATCGCTCTAATGTTGAGCACCAAACACGTTTAACGCTTTAATTATCCACCACTGTCATTGGTTATAAACATGTCTAAACTCAACCCTATCCACCACTGTGATTTCTTCGCAGGAATGGTAAGATATTAATTACATGACATATTTCATGGGATAGGGTTGAGTTTAGACATGTTTATAATCAATGACAGTGGTGGATAATTAAAGCGTTAAACGTGTTTGGTGCTCAACATTAGAGCGATTTGAACTGCTCGATCACAAGATTTGACGGTTGAGATGGTTTTGATCTGCCCCTTTGAGTCTTTTTATATTGGTATAGATATGGCTGCATGCATCGATTGATACAGAGGCCGGGGGTAATCCTCCTTTAAAAAAAATTAATTGAGTGTGTGCTGCAACGTGGCGATGGGTGCTCAACCGCGCGGTTATTATTCATTCCCTTGCCCCGGACTGAGGAAGGCCGCTTATGCACCGGTGATCATCAGAACGGTCGCATGTAGGCTACACTACATCTAACACGAGTCGCTGTTGTCCCGCTTGGAGTCATTGTTGCTAGGATTAAAGAGGAGGCGTCACTTTGAAGCATGGCGGGGGCCAGGCATTTGAGTAATATAATGCCGCGAGAGTGATTGTTGTAATTCGGCCATGGGCCTTAACCTTTTAAACTTCTTTCTTAATCAATGAAAATGGCAAATCTTTTGCCGCATTTCAAAAAAAATAAATAACACGAGTCGCTGCTAGGGTTCTTCAGCCATTGACCTGAACATAATATTTAGCTGGCAATTGGGTGATTTCTTTTCTCATTTTTTCTGAGGGAGCAATTGGGTGATTTCTTGGGCGTACCGCCTTGTTGCCAGATCCGGTTGCTTCATCGAATTTAGACATTGATGGATATATGTACACAAGGTACGGGATAAGCTTGTGGTTGATCTCCTGATTAGTGTTTTATAGTATTCTGTCTAATTAATTGCATCAAAGGGCGTTTGGTCTAGTGGTATGATTCTCGCTTTGGGTGCGAGAGGTCGCGAGTTCGATTCTCGCAACGCCCCCATTTCTTTATTTCTTCTGTACAAAAAGCTACATGTAAATCATTTTTTTTTCTGTTTTTCGCTTCTTCTGTAGAAAAATCTACATATAAATCATTTTCTATTTATTTTATTAAAAAAAATCTACATACGATGGGGAGCATTACAGTCATTCAGAAGAATGTCACAATGATACTTATTATTTTAGAAGTGTGATGCAGATAATGCTGAATAGAGGAAGGAGAAACTATAATAAGATTTGCCCTCTTTTAGTTAAGAGATTATCTATTAAAAAATATGTCTCACCACATTTAGGAATATCCCCGTTTTGCACGTATTTATCCTTTTTCTAACAAAAAATCTCATAGACGTATAACGTCACAGTCATCCATAATTGTAAGACTAGAAAAACACATTGTCACATGCAGGGGCGGAGCCAGGATTTGGACATGAGGGGGGCGAAAAGCCAATGCTAATAGAAGTGGAACATCATAATATATTGAGTCTCGTGATGGCACTGATAAGAAATCTTTAAAACATATGTTTGAAACTACAAAAGAATGTTACATTTCTATAAACTTAGCTCTACGACAGCCACCAGCGTTGAACAAGTTGATAACGTGAATCGGCTATTTTCCTTATTACCAATATACTCCCTCCGCTCAAAATAAGTGTCTCAACTTTCAACTAACTTTAATATAAAGTTGTACTAGGCTTGAAATGGGCAAGTTGATAACGTGAATTGGCTATTTTCCTTATTACCAATATACTCCCTCCGTCCCAAAATAAGTGTCTCAACTTTCAGCTAACTTTAATATAAAGTTGTACTAAGCTTGAAATGGGCAAGTTGATACTCTAATTGAACCCTTTCTTAACTAGAAAAGACTACAGGATAATAAAAATCCACTAGTGTGCATATGGTAGACACGTCAAATAACTCATATCATGGATCCAAAAATGCCCAAAATGTCAAAAGCTCTATTGTAAATACAATGCTAATAAATCAGACTAAGATCATAATTCATGAAAAAATATACTAATAATTAATAGCTACTGGTGCGTCGTGGTACCTGCTGCCAATATATTCAATCTTGGTGACCTCGCTAGCGGCATCAAGCTGTATTCGTATGATCTGATCCGCCTCCATCTAATTGTATGCGGACAGCGAACTGTGGTGTAGAATGGTGGAGGAAATTGTCGTCAAGGCGACCAATGGATGGCCGCCACGGCAATGACAAACGCCCAAGCAGGACACCCGCGGCGGCGGGTGGCCTAGGGGCAGCCGGCGACAACGGCGAACGCCCTAGGTCGTCCAGAGAATACGCGTGTACACCAATCGATCAGATCGATCACATTATCCATACACCAAAGGAGCCAGCCACGACCATATGCCTACATATGTATGGGCTATTGGGCTTTGGTCTTCTATATTCGGTGTAGCTGGTTCAATGAATATAATTTATATGGGCTAATGATGCATTTAGCTGCGGCCATTAGCAATGTACAGTATGCAGCCTGCTAAAAACCGTTGAGGGGGGCGAGTGATTGGCAGGGGTCTAGCCCCTGCTCGCCCCCCCTTGTCTCCGCCCCTGGTCACATGGCAGCAAATGCGAGGCAATACAACTGCCGTGCTACCTTACTGAAATTGACATTCATGCCACTATCACATGTTTGGCCACGTCATCCGTGGTGGCGGCAAAAAGCGAAAACCACCATTTGCTTGATCTCCTTCATGCTT
>NC_041392.1:82285900-82436089 GCF_002162155.2 Triticum dicoccoides
GGGTGGATCCCTCTCTTCCACCTAATCCCCTCAAAATCCTTCCTTTCACAATCCTCTTTGTTTAAAATTTTATTTGGTATAACATTTAAAAATCCAATCTTTATAATGTAACTAACTCCCCTTATATCCTTGCTACAGAATTGAAAAGGTCACCTAATAAAAATGACTTGAAATCACTATCTCATAATTTAGCAGCAGTTTTTCCAACAACAACATAATTTTACATGACTTGAAATCAATATCTCATCACAACAACAACATAATTTATCATAACAGCATGACTTTGAATCCCAAATCCCAGCATTCATAATTTATCATAACAACATAATCTTTCGCAGCAAACAGTTCATCACAGCCACAACATTATTTTGAAACAAAGATATTGCAGACAAATGTATCCATCTTTTGGTGTCATGGTCATCTAGCATTGAGAACCTGAGAGAAATTTATCCATCCGGCTTGTTTATTGTGGCTTCTTTTGGTGCTTGAGAACCTAATAAAACAAAAAGAGATGAATATTAGAGTGCCTTGAGAAAAACTGTTACAGCAAATAGCTTTGCTAGATAGATGAACGATTAGTTCTATTTACAAAGCGAGTAATACATATGAAAGTATAATAGTAGATTTCGTCAAGTATCGCCGGAACATAGTAAGCAATTAAGCATAATAAATGCAAAACAAGTCCTACTACTTGCAGATAATAAAATACAAATGCAGAGATACGGCAGTATTCAGTTTAGATGAATAGAAATAGTATTACCGCAGAAATCACTACTACTACTTCTACTCGCAGATAAGCAGCAAAGATACATCAGCCAACCACAATTGTCATAGCAAAACTAGTTCAGTACAATACTAAACTGAACATGTACAAGTCTTTGGCCCTGGAATAAATTTACTCTTAAAATAAGAAGATATCCAAGCGGCAGGATTCTGTCAAAATAAGAACATGTCTAAGTTGAGAACAGAGGGAGTAGATGGCACAAGGCCATCCTATCCTGTACACTGTTGCATGCATGTTCCTCTGAGAGCATGTTCATTTTGATTGTATCCTGTACAATGATTGTTTATCCAGGATAATATATATCACTACCATTTGAGCTGCATTTTAAGTACTGAGAAAGCTAAGAGGTAAAAAGGCACAACCATGTAAGCTGCAGTTTGAGAGCTAAAAAAAATGTGGTTGTACTAAAGAAAAAGAAAAGGTGCTCAGCTACAACACCGACTGTTGTACTATGTCACAGAAATATGCAGGTTACGCACAACAGTTTACAATCACCGCACATACGCACAACAGTTACAACATCAGACTATCACCATCACCATCACTAATTTACAATCTGCACCACACTGCCATCAGCATCAGCATCAGATCATCACAAATGAGCACTACTAATGCTACTATATATCTCTAGATAGGCAGGCAGATCGACCGCGGGATCAACAACTGTCACCAGGAGGGGGCGAACTTGGTTTAGAATCAGCCAATTTATCCTCCTAGATGCATCATACCATCACCAACACAAATTTATGGCAATCTCGCCGGCTAGGGTTAGGGTATAAGAGGGGCTAGAAGAGGACGAAGTCCTTGGCGAGCTAGCCGGGTAGGGTTAGGGTCCATGTGGAGCTGGGGGTAGGATACGTCGTTCTTGGCGTGCTCGCCGGTGAGGACGAGGCGGACGGAGGGCGTGCGGGAGGTGGCAGCCATGGCGAAGACTTGCCTCCCGGGAGAGGAGGGGGAGGGGAGGGGCGGCGATGACTTACCACCGGGGAGAAGTCCAGTATGCCGGAGGAGATCGCCGGCGTCGAGGCGTTGAGCGGCGCGGCGTCTTGGGGAGGAGTCGGCGGTGGCGTCTCGAGTCGAGCAGCCAAATCCTCGAGCCCCCTCGAGGGTTCTGAAGCGCGTGGAAACAAGTGGATCGAAGGGGAATCGAGGGGGTTGGGCCGTCGAAACCCCGCGTACCAAATGGACCAACGAGGATTTGCGAGGATTCTGGGTGGGGTTAATCCTCTGAAAACCCTTAATCCTCTGGAAACCCCTCCGACCCACGCGAAACAAACGAGGCCTTTAATGATAATTTGCCACTATCGGCTTGAGCCAGCTCCAGCAACATTTGCTCTAGCTCTCTCCTTCCCGACGCAGGCTCATAGTGTGCCCTTGCGACTCCCCTCAACACTCATCAGTGTTGTGCCCAGCCGTCACCACCTCTCCCCATGCCTCCGCTACCGCTCCACTCATCGCGCCTCCTTGGGGCGCCGGCCAATTGATGATGTCCGACCTCCACTGCTCGCCACCGGCACCAGTGCTCCTCCATGGCCTCTCTCTATATATCCATTTGAAGGAATCCTCATGGCCTTGATCTCATTTTTTTTTCCTTTTCTAAGCTGGGTGAGGCTTTGAGTTCTCAAGATTCAGCCCTACATATAGTGTCCGCCAATAAAAAATACATCCAAGTCGTTGTAGTATAGTGGTAAGTATTCCCGCCTGTCACGCGGGTGACCCGGGTTCGATCCCCGGCAACGGCGAATTTTTTTTAATCTCTGTTATTATTATCACCTGAACGCATTACTCATGTCGTGGTTGTGGCTGATTTTCTGATTATGTTATATAATGTTCCGTTTAATTATTATCATCAATTGGGCGTTTGGTCTAGTGGTATGATTCTCGCTTTGGGTGCGAGAGGTCGCGAGTTCGATTCTCGCAACGCCCCACTTTTTTTTTAGTTTTCTTCTCACCCCTGATTTTTTTTTCCCAGTGAACGCCGGTGCCACTGTTGAAAAAAAGGGCTTTACTTACCCTAGATAGATCTCACATTTGTCCTCCGGAAAAAATTACACGGTGGCATCTTAACTTAATAAAACCACTCAAAAAAACAATCTGAACTTAAAAAAAGAGAGGCTCACTGGCAGATTGTACCTGCATTTTCTTTCATTATTAGGGATGAAGAGAACTTGTGTTCTTCATTCAATTAACCAAAGAAAGGGTTGTCCCGTCAAAAAAAAAGAAAGGGTTGTCCAATAATCCCTCTGTCTCAAAAATAAGTATCGTTAAATTAGCACAACTTTGTACTAAGTCAGCGGCACTTACTTTGGAATGGAGAGAGTACTACTCCCTCCGTTCCTAAATATAAGTCTTTGGAGTGATTTCTATGGACCACATACGGAGCAAAATGAGTGAATCTATACTTAAAATGCATCTATATACATCCGTATGTGGTTCATAGTGGAATCTCTACAAAGACTTATACTCCCTCCGTCCTTGAAAGAGTGTACTTCCAACTTTGTTGGAGGGTCAAACTATCTCAAAGTTGACCAAGTTTGTACAAATATATATCAATGTTTGTGAAACTAAATGCATATAATGAAAATATATTTTATTGTGAATCTAATGCTACTAATTTGATGGCATAAATGTTAGTGCACTATTGTATAAATACGGTCAAACTTAAAAAAGTATGACTTTCCAACAAAGTTGGAAGTACACTTATCCGCGGACGGAGGGAGTATTTAGGAACGGAGGGAGTACATAACACGGGTCGACCAAAAGAGACATGAATTATTGATCATAGCATTCAACTACACGGAGGCTAGAGTAAAATTTCACACAAACAAATCACATTATGTACAACCTTGTTTTCCACCTCTTTATTGATCAAGTTTGTCAGGTTCGCGCTGTGTGTGTAACAAATTTTTGTGGTACATTTCAATGGCCCTGTCTATTGCTCCATCAGGAGGGCGTCGATATTGCGCTTGCCCTCTGGGCCTTTGCTGTACCAGGATGAGACATAGTCGCCGTAAACCACATCCCGATACTTCTGCGGATGGTCCTTGCTCACGAGCTGGGGGGCAGTACATATTTTCTGAGATTTAGGTGGATCGTAGAACGTCGCCACTGACAAGCGGGCACGGTCGGCATTGACCACAGCTCGATGCACGGCGCTCTTGTATCTTCCGTTGGTTATGATCTGAATCATGGTAGAAAACATGAGCAACATATGAAAGAACCATTTAGCAACTATGCAGGAGGAGATTTTCAGCTTAAGTTTAGGATCAACGGTTTGGTCAAAGACCATGTCAATCTAATGAAAGATAACAAAATGTACATGCAGATGTCAATCTAGTGAAAACATAACAAAATGTTCATACGGAAGAAGCGTGGCCATATGATAAGATTTGCACTTATTCACCAAAACATTGAACATGAAGCATAAAAAAGAACGCTAAATAAACTGGGATTAATTAGCATTCTGCATGTAAACAGAAGAAAGAAAATTGTGTCATGATGCACAATCAGTACATTATGTGCTGCCCCGCCAAACAATTGTAATGGTTGGTGTAATGAAGTTTACTGACAAATTGTTTCTGACAGTTTACTAAATTTTAGCTGATGGAATATCAAGCAGCACATCCTTGAACTAGTAGTAGGTTTTATTCCTACCAGTATTCCAGCATCTGTTGATTTTGATCAGATTCATACAAGCTATCGAGAAATATTGAATTGAAGTCGTCCAAAATAGAACAGGGTATTGTAAGTATATATGTTAGACAGACCCTAGAAGTCATATCACTGATTGATTAGAGGGGATGGGAGTTTAAGTGGGAAGGGGAATGGGAGTTGAGAAAGCCAATTCCCACCATTTTCTTCCGACGGGATACCCTGTTAATTCGTGGGCAGAGTTTCCTCCCACACTAATTCCAATCATATACCAAACAAGGGAATGGAAGTAAAAGTCTACTTCCCATTGCCTAATCCCTCCACAAACTCCCATTCCCCTGCCCAAGTGATTACCCAACAGGCTGTTAAGTAATAAAGCATGTGGAGGTATTTACCTCTGTCTGGTCAGACAGAATTACAAGGATTGCATCAGGCACAGGATGCACAGGTATCCACATCCCATCCTTGAATACCTCGAGCCCGCCCACATCATCTTGTATTAGAAGTGTTATTGCGCCAAAGTCAGAATGAGATTGCAATCCGAGAGCAAGATCTGGCTGTGGACAAGGGGAATAGTAGCTAACGGTGATGTTCTGATAAGCTTCTCCCACCGCTTCTTGCAGGTAGGAGGGTGGCAACTTCAGACTTTCAGAGATGATGCACAGCAATCTTTGGGCAAGGACTTTCATGCTGTCACTGTATTTTACAACAGTGTCCCTGCAAACGTTGCAGATATATTAGGCTATTTGTTCTTGTAAAAACATGTTAATGTGATAGAAATTGTAGCAACATGAGCAATAATGATACAAGGTATCTCATGAGATGTACTCCCCTGTAAAGAAATATAAGAGTGTTTAGATCACTAGAGTAGTGATCTAAAAGAACCTATGTAGACAATTAGAAAATCACACTGAAATGGTCATTTCTAGATAGTACTAGAAATTAAATCGCACGGAAAAAAATGTGTGTGAAATTCTGGTCCAATAGAGAGTCGGCGAGATAAAGTTTTTCCTGAACCTAAACATGAATCTAAAACAGAGACAGTGTGTTTTGTCAACATTTTTTTTTACTCAATCCTGCATCTGAGCATGTAATTCATGTTTTTGTTATTAGTGAATTGCTCATAAAATGGCCAAAGCAGTCCAAAAATTCTACAAAAGATATGGAGCGTGCACATTTAACTCGTAGGAGCTACCAGGGCAAAAAAAATTACTCTTACCTGTATCCTGGCACGAAGTCGGGCCACCGGGCGGGGTCCCGGCGGGACTCGGGGAGGGTGTGGTGGTCGAAGTAGTCGCGCCAGTCGAGCACGGAGTCGTCGTTGGCGAGCATGCGGCTGCCGTACCCCTCGGCGGCGGCGCCCCTGGCCGGGTCGCAGCCGAACCGGAGCTTCTCCGCCATGGGCGCGCGGAAGAAGGCCAGCCCGGAGGCCCGCATCCCGTCGAGCAGCCCCGGCGGGCCCCCGTGGTTGACGACGTGGAAGGCGCCCCACTCGGCGCACGCGCGGCCGACCGCGTCGGTTGTTGCGGCGGCGGCATCCGAGAGGTCCACGACGGGGACGGAGAGGGGGGCGGCGAGGGAGGGGGAGGGGCCCGCGCGGAGGTCGGGCGGCTGGATGTACTGCGCCGGGAGGTGGGGCACGCCGGCGTCGGCCAGCGCCTGGACTCGGGGCGCCGCGGCGGTTTCCATCGGTGGAGCGGTTGGGCAACTCTCCGGTGCCGTGGTGGTGACTGCTACTGTGCTGTGCTGGTAAGACCGACCGACCGACTGACGAATGGAGTTCTTTTTTTCCTTCTTCAGATTCAGAATTTCTATTTCTGCCAAACCAGGAGTACAAACAACTTGAAAAATACGGAAATTACATTGGAGTCTTTCCGGCAAAAAAAAAAAATGGAGTCCTTGGGACACATTGTCTTCTCCTTGGTAGGGGCGATGGCCTGCCTTCGCATGACTCTCCATCCTCGGAGTAAGCCTGTCGTTGTTGATCACATAAGAGTAGTCATGAAGGCCATAGTTTCGCTGACCTAACACCTTTAAGAATAAGTCATCATAATTGAAAGAGTTGAAAATCCAAGAGCATACCTCATTATTTCTTCTAGGCGTCACACCGGCATGAGATAACGCACCGACGTGACAAAGATGAGTCCGGAGCACCAAACCACATGGGGTGGGAGGGGGAAGTGGTTGTGAGCGCGTCGCATCGACGTACCCTGTAAACCTTAGCCTCGTTGTCCTGAAAGGTGGCAAGAGTCGACGAGGATTTATGCCCTTGAGTCGTTGGTGCCGCCAAAGACGACATCATTGAGATGGACAAGCCGGAGAGAAAAAATGTATTCACCAGACTGGCACTGCTGCCACAATCAACAATGTGCCACCGAGAAACCCTAATCCTTAACTATGTACGGATCGACCCCGAAACACTAGGGTTGCCCACCCATCGAACCGCTGGGGAAGCCGATGGAGAAAGGGGTAACCAATAGGCTCAACACCGATGATGATGGGTGGCGAGGAATGACGAATCGTCTTGATTGCCTCTCATGACAAAGGGGAAAGATGAGGAGAGATAGACTACGATAAATTGTTTGATTCCACATGGGTAACGAAAATGATTCCCTTCATGAAATTTTGTTAAGTTACACTACTGTATCATATATAGAGCATACAACAAATCAATGTGAACTACCCATAAGAATGAACATCTCTTATGGTATTAAACCCCCTTGGAACGGAGGTCCTAGTGCATCCAGGTAATATGCAATCATGGCCCCACATGTTAGGAAGTCGATTGGTTGTTGGTTGCGGTTGGGCTTGTTTACACGTGGACGTGACGCTTTTATGATGATCGGTGGACAAATATTTAAATTCATGAACACTTTTTAATTTCATTAATATTTTAAAAAATCATGAGCATTTCTGAAAATCAAGAACTACTTTGAAATCCGAGATCATTTCTAAATTCATGATCATTTCTAAAATTTGCAAAAAAAAATTATCGCGGGGAACATTTTTTCAAATTTGCTAAATTCGTGAACATTTTTTACATTCACAGGCATTTTTCAAATACGTATATTTTTAAATTAATGGGCATTTTTTACATGTTTTTAAAATCATGAAGATTCCTTTGTTTTATGAACATTTTAAATATTGTCTCTACTTTTTTCTGTTTTCCTTCCTCTTTATTTTTTTCCTTTGCTTCTTTGGATGGGCTGAGGCCCATCGGGGGACCGGTAGCCAACCAAAGTGAATGTCCTGGGGTGTGTGTGCCTGGTCGTCCTTCGACGCGTTGCGCGTTGAATAGAATCTCCCGCGTGTTGAGTTATTTCGTTGTCGGGGAAGGGGCAAACTAGTTATCTGCTTTCGTGTGTTTGTGAGGGGGTGGCGCCAGCTTGCTGGTTCTGCGGTGAGCGACCGGGTCGCCGCGTTCTCCATCTTCCCCGCCAGGCTTCTCTGAGCGATGCATTCACGGTGGAAGACCGATGTTGTGCTAGTGCCGGGGAGAGGTAGAACGACAAAAGTTGGACGCTGGAGAGCCGAGCCAACATGAGCACATATCGGAGAATCGTTGTAGCTAGGCCCTGTGGCTGTAAATCCAACCTCAAGGCTGAGAGGCGACTAGATTGAGAGATTCGAGCCCTTTGAGGATGAAAGTCAGGGTAAGAAGAATGATTTTGAGAGCAGAGGCATGAATAGATTGGCTTGTATGGGGTCGTGCATAGTACATGGGCCTAGGGTCATGCTTACATGTGCCAACAAAGCAGGGTAGTCAGAAAAAATAAAATGTATATTTTGGTGTATAAGGTCTGATAGTCTGTTTGGTTTATGTAGGATGAAAACTGGCTATACATACCCAAACACAAACAACTAGTGATGGAAACGCCGAATCGAACACCATCAACCGAATAAATCAGCAACATCGGTCAGCTTAGTTCAGCTTGATTCTTCGACTTTTGATGTAAAAGTGCTCACCTTTAATTGTAATAGCCCGGCCGAGGAACGGCGCGACAAAGCGCGCCTCACCGTTTAGAGCATCTTCAACGGACGCGCGAAACGGGGCGCGCGTGGTAAACAGACCCTTTAGCGCGCGCCGAGCGTTTTGCCGCGCTCCAGCGGCGGCGGGAAAACCACGCGCGCGGGAACCGCTTGCGCGCGCGCGAAAAGGCGCCAGCTCGCGCGCCATATTTTGCGCGCCGCTTTCGCCGCGCCTATAAAGTCCAGCGCGCGCCACGCGCCTCTCCACGCCTCCTCTTCTCCTCTTCTCTCGCTCTCTCTGTGCCACGCGCCGCTCCAGCGCCCCGCCACCGACGCGCCTCCGCCGCCCCAGCGCCACGCCATGCCGCCGCGCCGCCGAGGAGAGTCCGGCTACCGCGGCGTCCGCCTGCGCCCCAACGGCGGCTACTACGCGGAGATATGCTCCGGCGATCTCCGGCTCGGCCTCGGCACGTACGGGACGGCGCGCGAGGCCGGCCGCGCGTACGACGCGGCGGCGTGGCACCTAGGCCGGCCGCGCGGCCAGATGAACTTCCAGGACGTGTACACGCTCCAGCAAGCGCTCGACCGTGCCCCGCCGCCGCGTCTGAACACGGTACAAGACCATGCGGAGCACGCCGAGCGGCAGCGACGCCTCCTCGTCGCTCAGGAGGACGAGCGGGTCATGGCGGAGTGGCGCGCCCGCCACTCGGAGGACGTCGCCTACGAGCAGGCCTACTGGGCAAGGCGTCGCGAGGAGGACACGCGAAGGCGCCGCGAGGCGCGGTTGGACAGGCGTCGGCGCAAGGCGTTGGCGAACGCGCAGTCCGATCTCGTTGCAGCAGGTGGCCAGTCGTTCTTCACGGCGAACGATGATCGGTGGTTGGACATCTGGCTGGATACCTCTGACGACACCGCCGAGGAGAATAATGGTGATGATAATGATGATAGCGATTTGGAGTAGTTTTCTATCTATGTATGCCGTAGTAGTTTCTATCTATCTATCTATGCCGTAGTAGTATCTATCTATCTATGTATGTCGAACTATCTATCTATCTATGCCATTGCACCGATGTAAAATATCTTTGTATCTTTTTTTATCTATGTAATTTTAATTTAAAAAATATTGTACAATGCGCGCGCGGCTTTTCAGCGCGGCTGCTGGAGCAAACGCTGCGCGCCGCGCCAAACCAGGCGATAGACGCGCGCCAAATCCGTTTTTACAGCGCGGCGTGTTGGGCGCCTGTTGGAGATGTTGTTAGTCCTGACTTGAAAGCTCCAAGTCGTTGCATGGGAAGCATGGAGTGCAGTGATTCAACATCCCTTGACCATAAAAAAAACACTTCTTTTTTGCGATGACAAAAATACACAACTTGGGACGCTAGGTGGCCAGTGATATACGCCCGTGGAACGCGGTCATCGGGACGAGGAGGACTTTGCTTAGTGATCCGTGACTCATAGCAGCGGCATCGGCAAGTGGGGGTGGCAACACAAGCGGAGTACAGAGTCCTAACTTTCAGGGTAAAAATCCCTTAATTGATTGTGTCTGGTAGTGATCTTATTGAAGGCATTGTTTTGAGAGCGCGGATCTTCTCCAAGGTGAAAACCTAAGATCTAGGGTCTGGCGATGACGATGCGTGTGCACTGTTTTCTTTTGGAGGCGTCACTTTTGAAGAGTTTGGACTTCAGGTGTTGTTTAGGTGGTGGTTCGTGCTGCAGCTACAAGGAAGATCACTGTAGCGGGATCTTTTATTTCTTTTTTTTACTGTGTGTAACGATAGTGTCTTTATGATATTGCGTTGTTGCAGAGGATGAGTGTAATTGGTACTCCCTCCGTTTCTTTTTAGTCTGCATATAATATTTGGTCAAAGTCAAGCTTTGTAAAGTTTGACTAACTTTATATTAAAAATATAAACATTGACATTATGAAATCAACATTATCAGATGCACCACGAAATGTATTTTCATACTATATAGTTTTAATATTGTAGATGTTCATATTTTTATATAAATTTGGTCAAACGTTGTGTAGTTTGACTTTGACCAAATCTTATATGCAGAGTAAAAACAAACGGAGGAAGTATCTCCGTGATATTAATATATTTTCCTTATCGAAAAAATACCGAAAGCATGATGTAGACTGAATATTAGCCCGAAGCAATAATGGTTGGAGTCAATCAATTGAGTCGTTCCTATCAGAAACCACCAGAATCAAAAAGTCTTGGTCGTGATGTAGAGCGAGGCGCCACGCAACCAACGGTGGTCGGCGGCGTGGGAGTGGCAACCGACGAAGCCCTCCACCATAGTGCCTTTGCTGCGCTAGCTAGGCCCTGTGGGTTCAGTGTAGACCCGCCCGCATCTGCGTGATGTGCTCGGCGAAAAGTTGTGGCCGGGGTAAGCTTAACTAATCAAAATCTGATTCAAAAAAAAATTAATTAAAAGCTACAGACCCCTAAAAATTTTAATTAAAAGCTACGGGAGTAGTATTGACAAAAGTTTAGATTTTACCCCTCAAAAAAAGTTTAGATTTTATTTGTCATGTTACTTGCGCCGCCGCCGTGATCCTTCTTTTGAACAGAGTGCCGCAATGATCGAGATTGGATATGTATAGAGAGTGTGTGTGCGAAACAACTTATCCGCAAAAAAAAGATGACAAGAACGGGAAGTACCATTTGGTGCCTTGGTGTATACATACGTACATCATATGAGATTGTTTTAATAATTAAAGAAGTTTGAAAGTTTTCTTACAATGAACTTGACTTTCTTTTGCACTAGTATAAATTTTCACAACTAGAAAAACCAGCGTCTCAGGGCAAAAAAAAATTTAAAATTATTTGCTTTCATAGGTCACTATCCACACAATTTTTTGACTGAATTCTTTTGTCAATTTTCGAAAAGAAGTCAATGATTTTTCTTTTCTTTTTGGTGGAACTGTTTTTAACCGTGCAGTGGAAGCTCGAGTTTATTTTAAAAATATCTTCAAAACTGATTTTTTATTTAATTGTTAAACTATTTTTTTATGTGATGTGTATATACGCCCATGGACCAGAAGGACGGCTCACGTGGAGCTGGGTGTGCTCTTGGAGGAATTGGCCTGTACTTTTGTGTGTCAGCCTAGCACCAGTGACAGCAACAGCCCGTGAGAGATCGATTCGATTCGCGGGCCTCCACCACCACTCCGGCTCCGGATAATGTTTTCCGCTGGATTTTCCTCTCGAGGGAATAGTGCGTGCGTGCGTGCGTGCGTGCGTCCCTGGCATGGCTCGGTGCGCGGAGCCGGAGTGCGACCGGCACCGGCCTCTGCCTCTGCCTCGCACGGACCGGAAGCGCACAGATGCGCCTAATAATGGCCGCCCGTTTTGTCTTCTTCTTTACCGAAACCGAAACCGAAACCGATCGCCCGAGTCCCATTCGCACCGCTCCAATACCATACCGCCATCGGCCCTCCATTTCTCTGCGCGATCCTGTCGATCCTCCCCCGCGTACGTCTTCCGCGAGAGAGAGGCGAGTGGAGAAGGGAGTCGAGGAGCCAAGGTGGGCGGTGGACATGGCGGCGGCGGTGAGGGTGGAGAAGGCGACGAGCGACCTGCTGCTGGGGCCCGACTGGACCCTCAACATCGACATCTGCGACGGCGCCAACTCCGATCACGGGTTACTCCCTTTCCCTTCCCTTCTCTCCCTGTCCGTTACTCTCTCCACCGGCTTCCTTCCCAGTCCTCGATCGGTTCCTGTGCGACCGCGATAATCGCTCGAAATCCGTCTTCTCGATCCGTTCCTTTCCTTCCTGTGCAACCGCAACCCACTTCCCGTTTTCTCTAGTACTGCTATTCTTGTTCTTCCTCATCTTAATATGCTAAAAAAAATAATTATCGCCTCGCGCCAAGGTTATACCAGAATTTGATTGATCGATCGATAGCATGATTGGGCGCGCAGCAATTATAATAGGTGGAGCTCAACCAACTGGCAGTTCAGAAAAAAGCAGAGCATCGGATATAGTGGACATACAAAGTATAACTGTATAAGCATATAGTACGTACGTACAGTTTTTACTCTGAAAAGACGGGACTCATGCATGAATGGTGCTCACCATATTTAGGCTTGGCTAGTAGACAACCTGGATTCAGGCACACCAGGATCATATGAGCTGCTGTCACTCCAAATTCCAAAAGAAACTGCACTAGACCTGTTTCAGTTCAGCAGAAGCAGAACATCACATGTAGCGGCAAAACAAGTAAGTGTATGCATGCACAGTTTTCACTCTGGAAGAGTGGAACTCCTGCACTGTATGGTGCTCTAAATGGTCTAGATTGTCCAGATTCAGGCACACCAGGACCTCTTGGTGTAACCATTGGAGCTCTGGATTGCCATAATTCAGAATTACTGCACTAGACATGTTTCAGACAGAGGACATCTGAGCCGACACACCATTTTACTTCTTTCCTGCATTGACTAAGTCTGTCGTCAGGTTTAATGTATTGAAAAGGTTAGGCCATCCTACCCACACATCACTAAGAATTATATAGGCTGAATAACTGATGCCTTTTGCCGCTGAGATAACATGTAATTGACCAAATAAAACCCATATTCACACTGAACTTTCTCAAGGAACATCCTTCAAATACTTTTGAAACCAATTTGGGATACCGCCTGCCAATCTGGTGGATGAGCTTTACCACGGATCAAACCTCTCATGGTAGGTAGTTATCATCTGCAACATGTTCCAAGCAGAGCGGTTACAAGTTTGCAGCCTCGTTTTGTGTGGTCACGACATTAATGATGTGACAGGCGCAGAGAGCTTACATCCTTACAGTTTTTCTGACTACTTTCCTACAAGAGTAAATGGTTGAGCTTACACATAAACCAATGATTCAGGCAAGCAAAGGAGGTGATTAAAACTGTGAAGAAGCGTCTTCAACACAAGAATTCATCGGTTCAATCTCTTGCATTGACGGTACATTTCTCTGCTTGTCAGCCTAAGTGAATTTTTAGTTCTGCTCTGTTTGTGCTTGTTTGAGAATGCCGTGAACTGGGATTGCAGCTGTTGGAGACTCTGGTGAAAAATTGTGGGGATCATGTGCATTTTCTGGTTGTAGAGCGCGGTATATTGCCAGAAATGGTCAAACTTGCCAAGAAAAAGGTTAGTGTTCTAATACATGCCGTTGTACAGTTTGTTATCTGGAAAAGCCACTGAATGTTTATTTTCTGAATCATGAAACTAAGAACTATAGTATATCATGTAGGTAAAATTCCTTCCATTTTCTGGTAAATAGATGGCTTCACACCCTAACATACTCTGAGTTGACATGAACATAATCATGAGATGCATTAATGTTTTGGAAGACACACACATATGTTCTTATCCGGCCAATGTCAGAAAATTAGTTACAATCAGCATGGACGTAGCTCCATGGCTTAAGAACGATTAGTTAAGGTCTGAATTTTTGAAACAGACAAATCTCAGGTGGTCACGGCATCATGGTTAACTGTAGATCTTTTAAAATTGCACTCCCGGCACTGCTACCTGAGGAAACTGAGATATGCAGGATTTCTTCTCAAACTTATTGGGTAGTAATTTTGTTTTTAAGTTTTTCCCCTTTTTAAGTAAATTCATAAGATCTTGACATTCCATTTGGCATCCATGTGTACTCATCCAATCTTTGCTCTTACAGTCAGTAACTTCCTAAACATTACATTTACTCTGGCTCTCTGTCTAATAAATTCTAATTACCATATGTATCATAAATTTTTTGTTCTCTAAAATTTTGTTTTTGTGGTATTGATTAAATTCTTCAGTATAACCACAGGCAAATGTGCAAGTGAGGGACAAAATTTTGACACTCCTTGATTCTTGGCAAGAAGCATTTGGTGGGCCTGGTGGGAAGCACCCTCAGTTCTACTGGGCATATTCTGAACTTAAGGTATTTTTATTGTCTGCTAAACCATTCAGAACAACCTAGACTTCATGACACACCCTTTTATTCTTCAACTTTCGAAAGTCACCCATCAGATATGTGAATCTGGTACATATAGTTGTTAAATCTTGGATCATTTTGTTTGGCATGTCCCAATGAGCCTCTTTAATTGCAGCAATCTGGTTTAGAATTTCCTAGGCGCTCACCTGAGGCAGCAACAATATTCGCCCCTCACCTTCAACCAGGGATCGGGAGTCCAGTCAATTCGTCCTTGAGAGCTGATGGGATGATTTCATCAAGTGGCTCTCCTCTGAGGTAACCATTTATTTTATATTTTTATGCATCTTTTGTGTGCTCCATGTTAGTGTCTGAGAAAACGGATGAAATGTGTTCCATGTTATATGACATATTTTTATCTGTTTAGTTTGTCAGACCTGCAACGCATTTTAAGTGCCGCGGAGCTACTAAGTGAGATGCTGAGAGAAGTAGATCCAAATGATCATGAGGTATATAGATTTATTATGTTTTTTCTTCTATTTATTTATTTTTTTGCAGAAGAAAGAACTTTATTGATTTAGAACAGTACTATTACAATGAGCTATATAGATGCATAGTCCACTTGGCTAGTTCAGCCAACAAATGAGCTACTCCATCAGTCCATGGTTCACTTGAACTTCTGGTAACAAGTGCATAGCAGATTTCGCCAATTCTAAGTATGCTTGAGTCCAATTTGGCTATTCTCTAGCAACCGCTATGAAATTCTCACTCTTGTACTTTGAGCTCTTTCCAAAAAAAAACTGCCCAACATAGGTCGGATTGAACTTTCGACTCCTTGCTTCTCGCTCTTCACTCTTGCCCTTCCAGCTAACCCTCCTGATCGACCTGGGCTGGGGCCTGGGGGTGACGCGGCCTGGCATTCCTGGGCATCGGGCGGCGGCTGCCGGCAGCGAGGTGACCGGCGGCTCTTCTCACGGGTGGGTGGAGGCAGAACAGCGGGTGGTCGGTGGAGGCCTAGGCCTCGGACGGTGGTGGCGGGGTGATGTGTGGAGAGCCGATGGGGCGCGGGCTGGCACAGTGGTTGCGGCTGCTCGGCGGCCCCCCATCTGGATCTGGGATGCCCAGATCTGATGGGGCGTCGCCCGCCCTTCCCAGGTGTGTTGGATGGCAGTAGGGCAGCAACGTGGACTGGCCGCTGGTGTGGGAGTTTGATGTGGTCCTCCTGCCCAGGGTTCGTTGCTCCTCGCGCGACGTCCGGCGCTCAGTCGCCCTGGAGTCGATGCACGGCTTTGGGCCGCCTCTGTTCCGGCCAAGGTAGGAGCTTGCGTTCAATCGGGGGGCGTCGTCTCGTTATGGCGTTGGTGAAGGACCGTGGCGTTGGTGGTCGTGACAGTGCTGTGCGGCAGTCGGATCAGTGCTGTAGGCCACGGATTTGGCGTCATTTGAGTTGATGGCTTGACGATGGCCATCGGCAGCTACTAGGTCATGTCCCCCTGGTCCACCGGGATTGGTGGGGACTTCAGGCGTGGGTGCCCCTACGGTGGCGGCGCTGGCCCTGGCCTGGAGGCTGATGCCGGGCTTTTCCAACCACGGCTTGTGCACTGTAAAGTGGACGGCTGGCAATTTCTCATGGCATGGATGCCGGGGCGGCGGCCCTGGAAGGTGGTCCGCATGGTTGGCTCTCCGGAGGGCACCATGGCGGTGGTGGTGGCATTGTCTCTTGGTTGTGTGGGTGGCGAGAGGCATAGCGCAAGGTGGCCCGGGCGCGCTCTCGGTCTCCGTGGTGGCGCCTCGATCAGGAAGGATCTAGGGATGTGAGATCATCATGCTTCTTCTAAAGACCTCATGGTGGCATGCGGGAGCTACCGGGCGAGAGCTCTGCGCTCTGGCACCGATGATGGCGATGCTTGTGGCCGCCGCTATCTTCTTGAAGACGTCGTCGTGGTGTTCCCCTCCTCTGTCCATTGTGGACTCGACAGCAGCGATGCATGGCGCCGACATCCCTCCTCTGTTCTTTTTCGGTAGCATAGTCGCGTGCGGTGTACGTGATCCGATCATCCTGGGATCGACTTTGTAAGAGGGCTACCTCTCTACCTTGTATCATTCGGCCGTGTACTTTGTTCGGTTGTTGCTTTATATATAAAGCGGGGCGAAAGCCTGTTTCGAGAGATTTGACTAGAAAGTAATGTTGAAATCCAAGTCTACGTCGCAAGTTTCTCGCCCTTTACTTCCACTGTCTTGTTTCGCAAAGGAAGAGCAGTTTGGGATTTTTTGTGCCCCCACAAGGCAGAGTAGCTCCTGAACTGTCCAAAGGCAGCACAATCCTCAACAGCTCTACCCAAGAAGATTCATTGCCACCGTGGATCCTGCATCAGTGAGGAAGCAGGAGGGTCGTTGCTGGTGTTGCCATATTAGAGAAAACCATGAATACAGAGGTAGAATAACCACCACCAAGGTGGGAAAAGAAACCTGTCGCCACCATTCCATATGTGAGAGGGACGATCAAGGTAATGAGATCCACCAAGGAATCCACCTGCTGACATGTAGTCTTTCCCGAGCGGTCGTCCGCATGGGTCACGGCGCAAGTCACTGCAGTGTACAACCCTATTGTTTGTTCCTCTATATTGATGTTTGTAAATGTCATAATATTTAAAGTTTTCACTAATTTGTTTAGTGTGGTACTGTTGTATGCTCAAGAACACTTGTTTGCATCCAACGTAGATGAGTCTAATCTTGAGGGTTTGAAATGATTTATTGTTGCCTTGTGTTGGTCACTACACATGCAAATTTCTAAATCACTGACATGCTTGTCATTTTAGGCTGTGAATGATGAAATTATCGCGGAACTTGTGAACCAATGCCGATCATACCAGAAAAAGATCATGAGTTTGGTTAGTTCAGTGAGGTACGTGCTGTATGAACATTGTCTCCTACATTCTCGCATCTTATTACCTTTTATTAAGGGATAAATATGTGGCAGCAGTCATATCATCTTTTGCTATGAAGGGCATACTTGGTTTAAAGGATTTCTGTGTGTAACTAGTGTGTAAGAATAATCCGATGTTTCTCCACGCAACCTTTCACTCAGATTGTAATTCTGTTTCAAATCAATAACGATTAAGATTCTCCATCGAAAAATTAAACCCAGACCGAAGTCAAGCTTATTACCTGGACACTTCCCTTGTATAACATGACAACGTTAAGTAGTGGCAATCATTGTTCAGAGGCAGGGATCATTTTTACAGAATGACAACCGCAATTCCATATAAATTATCTGACGTTCCTGTGCTGCATTACAGTGATGAGGACCTCTTGAGCCAAAGTCTCGACTTAAACGACAGATTGCAAATTCTGCTTTCCAAACACGATGCAATTGCATCAGGTTCCCCTCTACCGGGTGAAGAAACGGATGTGTTGAGTGAATTGCCCAGAGGGATCACTACACCCCCTGCAGTAACAGTTGTTCCAGAAACTGCCATTGTACCAACTTTTGTCTTGGATGATGAAGAGGAAGGGGAGGAAGATGATGAGTTCTCTCAGTTAGCTCGCAGGTCCTACTGATGACCGATTTTTATTGTTTCATACTTTGTTCAGTCTATCTTGCATGGTTCGTTGCTGATGAATAATTGTGATCAGGAATTCGAGATTCAGGTCAGCAAATGACAAGAGCGCCTCTTCAGGCGTAGGCGCATCATCGTCGTCCACGCAGGATGGAACAGCAAGCTCAGCAGCTTCTGTGACCACTACAGCATCACCATCTACTTCAAGCAGTGCATTAGCATTGCCTGATCATCTAGCTCCTATAAGGACTTCTCCAGAAGACAAGATTATGAGCGACCTCCTTGCGCTCACCATAGTGTCAAGCCCATCACCTGAACCTGCCTTGCATCCTGGTGGTTCCCCAACCAGCTATCATCCACAGCCTCATTATGTAGACCCAGAGCAAACAGCTGCAGCGCACAATAGCTACGTCGCTCCTTGGGCTCAGCATCAACCTCAAACTGCACCCATTAAGCAGCAGCAGCAGCCGCCACCTCAACCTCAACCACAATTTCCTTACAACCCATCTCCTTACCCGCCACCACCATGGGCCCCACAGGACAACACCGAGTCAAACCCTTTCGTGGCATCTTCGTCGCAGCATCTTTCTACCTCCAGCTCGTCTCTTAAAGTACCGCCGAACATGAGGCCCCTACAGCAATCGCAATCTTTTGGCGTACCGCTTCGAAGTGCCGCGTCAGATTCACCGACAAACAAGAGCCTGAAGCAACCAATGTCTGCAGGGTCTCGCAGGCCGTCTTATGTTCCTTCTAACAAGTTCTTTGATGATCTGCTCGAGAGAAATGCGGATGGCACTCTGAAAACGGGCAGCACGGTAATTGGAGGAATGTCCAGTCCATACAAACCGTAGTGATGCTAGTGGAATCATACATACCAAAATAAACTGTAGCGATGACAGCGGAATCAAAATACTATGAAAGACTTGCATTGTTTGTCTTGATAACTGCTACGATTTCAAAATACGAGCCAATAAACCATGGTGATGCCAGTGGAATCAAAATATGAAAGATTTGCATTGTTTGTCTTGATGACTGCTATGATTCCATTTGGCCCGCAAACTTTGCTGCCTTGATTGGTTTGCTTGATGCTTCTGGGGGACATTAGTAATTTATGCGAAAACAGAGCATGTGAAATCCCCAATCTCTTTAGTTCTGGAGTTAAAATTGATTGTGCACTTCGATTAAGATGCCATCGAGAGGTTGATGCAATTTGTGGAGCTGATTTCTTATTTCCTTGCACTGGACAACCGCAGAAAGAAAGTTGGTGTGATCTTGAACTCTGAAGGCAGTCCTTTTCATTTAGATTCAAATCACCCCTTCAATCTCCATTGATTTTTTAGACTGAAGTCATTACGCTCAGCTTCAGTTTGGCTTCAGATATTCACCTTCATCACTCTGATCCAGATTCCATCTTATAGAAATGGACTTCCTCAGGCACTTGCTCGGCTAGAAAATGTAGTTCAAATAATTTTCAGTTAGATTTTCAACTAGCCTTTTTCATTGCTACCATTGTCCGATGGCCCATATGAAGCAGGAACGGGCTTGTGTTCAGGTGCTCGTTAGTCATTAGGTACACAAATATATTACATAGCATAGGAGTATATGAACTTTTGTACTCCATAACTAAATCCACGTCAAGTATTTTGGAACGGGTGAACACTTCTCATCTTTTATAATATTTCCCCATTTAAAAACTGTTTTTTGACAATATCATTTAAAAATTTAAGCAAAATATATTTTCCTACGATATGTTCCTATTATTTATACCATCTTTTACAATCGTTCTTAAATTTTTTTGAGGGGTACAATCATTCTTAAATTTGTTAAATATAAAAAAACACTAACACCATATGGGCTAGGCCAGAGGTGCGCAATAGACTAACACCCACAAAGAACTACCTCAAAAAAAGACTTGCTTCGCCGCGGGTGCTCGATCGGTGCGACGTGGACTCGGTGGAAACACTTTATGAAAATGCGGTGGTGGCCGGGCCGGGCGGTTTTCTTTTCCTGCTTCATTTTTTCCTTTGCTTTTTCTTATATGTTTGTTTTCGTTTTCACTCCACATTTTCGTATATATGAAAAAAAAAGTTTCTATACAAAAGTGCACAATTTTTATGAACAAATTACAACATCTAAATTAACTACACATCTAAATAAATATAACTACACATCTGAAATTTTCCTAATCTTAAAACTAAACTAAATATAAACTAAAATAATCTAAAAAATATGTAAAAACATCTAAAAATAGCATCTAAAAACATCTAAAAAACATCTAAAAATCTAATAGCACGGCGCAGGGGCGCAGGGGCACGGCGGAGGGAAAAAAGGAAAAAACTCCCAGGTTACGACAAGTAACGCATATACAGTGTGCCACTTGTCACAACTTGAGAAGATGGAAGTGATCTTTGCAAGCAATACTCCTAGTGATTTCAGAAGTTCTCTTTTTGTTTTTTGAGGGAATTTCAGAAGTTCTCAGGAAGGTAACGCCCGCATTAGCAGGCGCTCCGAAAAAGATTGCTGGGCTGTGGCCCATGCACAGCGGTGACTCGCGATAGACACCCAGCGCTGGCCGCTTGTTTGCTTCCCCGGTGGGCCCTCCCGCTTCACGAGAAGCCAGCGAACAGACGGACCACGATGTTCTGTCTCGATTCGGAGTAGGAGGATACCTGGCGATTCGATCCGGCCTATATATATATGGGTCTGTCTATGTTACATCTAGATGTGAGATATTATCTCACATCTAATATGATGTCACATTTTGTTTGTGGCTCTTTCATTGACAACTTTCTACAGCTGGTTCGTTTAATTTTTGTTTGATGGTTGTCCAGCCGAGTTTCTCCGTTGGTGCTAAACAAGCTGAGTGCGTCTCGACTGGCCGGTATACACAGCTAGGGACCGAAGCTTCTTGGTTTGTAGCACACAGGAAAAAAATATCTTAAGTGTGTCGTTTCGTCTCAGAAAAAAACAAGAAAAAGTTGCAAGACAAAAGCCACACTTAAGAAGGAATCGAACTACCATGCTCCAACTACTTAACGCGTGTCTTCTAGCCACTAGAATAAATGGATGTTTGCGATAATTAATCAGCGTGAATATTTAGGAACTCACTACATCGTCAGATTTGAAACCTTTTTGGACATTTATTGAAAATTTGTGAACAAATTTATAGATGCAGAATATTTTAATAAAAATGTGAACAATATTTGTAGTTGTTGTTGCAAACATTTTTGAAGACACAAGCAATTTTTGAAAACGTGAACAATTTAAAAAACTCAAAAAGTTTTTAAAATGCATTTTTTTAGTTTTTTTGAATATTTTCTAAAACACTAACACTTTCCCAAAAACACGAATTTTTTTTTTGAATAGTTATGTCACATCTAAGTATGACATCATCCCACGTATTGTCTCTTGTTTGTTTGTCCAAAAAAATCACAATAGCAGGCGAGTGTGCCTGGGCCAGTCCCTCCGCACATGGACAATTGTGAGTCGATAGTTGACATGTAATTGGGCCCCTACAAAATATACGCCCCCTAGTTGCGAGTCGAAGGTTGACTTGCAATTGGGCCCCTAAGAAACTACATGCCTCGAGTTGCAAGTCGGGGGTGGACTTGCAACTAGGGTGAAAACAAAACAACACCCTGAGTTGCGAGTCGATGGTGGACTTGCAATTGGGCCGACAGAAACCCCTAGTTGTAGGTCCAGGGTCTAATCGTAACTACCATGAAGTAAGAACAAAAAAACAGGACCCCTCCCCCCTCCCTCCGAGTTGCGAGTTGAGGGCAGACTTGCAACTAGGGCAACTACAAAACTACATACCCGAGTTGTGAGCATATATATGGTTGACTTGCAACTGGAGCAATTACAAACTACATCCATCGAGTTGCAAGTCGGGGTGGACTTTTAACTTGAGTGAATACAAAGTACATCCCCCAAAGTTAAGAGTTGAGGATGGACTTGCAACTAGGGTGCGAGCACAAGGTGAACTTGCAACTGGGCCGAATACTAAAACTATATCCCTCGAGTTGCAACTAGGGGTGGACTTTTAACTTGAGTGAATACAAACTACATCCCCCAAAGTTAAGAGTTGAGGATGGACTTGCAACTAGGGCAACTACGAAACTACATCCCCGAGTTGCGAGCACATGGTTAACTTGCAACTGGACGAATACTAAAACTATATCCCTCGAGTTGCAAGTCGGGGGTGGACTTGCAACTAGGCCGACAAAAAACCCTAGTTGTAGGTCGAGGGTCAAATTACAACTACCATGAAACAAGAAAAAAAACCCGAGTTGCGAGTCGTGGGTAGACTTGCACCTAGGGCAACTACAAAAACTACACCCCGGAGCTATGAGCACATGGTTGACTTGCAACTGGGGTGATTACACACTACATTCCCTCGGGTTGCGAGTCAATTCTGGACTTGCAACTGGGCCGACAGAAACCCCTAGTTGCAGGTCAAGGGTCTCAATTGCAACTATGATGAAACAAGAACCAAAAACCTACACCCCCCTGAGTTGCAAGTCGGGGTGGACTTGCAACTAGGGCAACTACAAAACTACATCCCCAAGTTGCGAGTCGAGTGTGGACTTGCAACTGGGGCGATTACAAAAACTGCATGCCTCGAGTGGCAAGTCGGGGGTGGACTTGCAACTGGGGCGATTACAAACTACATTCCCTCAAGTTGTGAGTCGATTGTGGACTTGCAACTGGGCCAATAGAAAATCCTAGTTGCAGGTCGAGGGTCTAATTGCAACTACCATGAAACAAGAACAAAAAAAACACCCCCTGAGTTGCGAGTCGAGGGTGGACTTGCAACTAGGGTAACTACAAAACTACACCCCCGAGTTGCGAGTATATGATTGGCTTGCAACTGGGGTGATTACAAATTTACATGCATCTAGTTGCAAGTTGGGAGTGGACTTGCAACTGGGGTGAAAACAAAACAACACACCCGAGTTCCGAGTCGAGAGTGGACTAGCAACTGAGAGAAAAGAGGTGGGGACCGAGTTGCGAGTCGAGGCTAGACTTGCAGCTGAGGCAAAAAGATGTCTAGGCCTAGTTACAAGTCAAGGGTGAGATCACAATTGGGACAAAAAGGTGGAGCCCGGTTGCGCATCGAGGGCTGAGTTGCAAAATCGGATAAAAATAGTTTGACCCTAGTTGCAAGTCAAGAATGAACTTGCAACTAGGACAAAAAGAAGTGGCCCTTCAATTATATGTCGGGGTGGAGTTAGAACTCGAAAAATGAAATGGTTGGCCTCCCTGTTGTGTGTCGATAGTGGACATTTAAAATGGGGAAAAATGAGGCCGGGGCCTGTTTCGTACCATGGGTGGACTTGCAAAAATGGGACAAGAAAAAACGGCCCCCAATGTGACAAAAATGGATCAGTCCAGTTGCGTATCGAAGGTGGACTGGCAAATGATAGACAAATTGGTCGGGTCTATCGAAGGTAGATTTACAATTGGTAAAAAGAATGCATTTTAGGGTTGGAGTTCCAAGTAGAAGAACAAATTGGTGGCACTCATTTTGTGTTCAAGATGGACTTAAAACTAGGACAAAAAAATTGATCGGACCTAATTGCATATCGACCGCAGGGCAAAGCATGTCTTTTTTACAAAGCAAGTATCGTCGGCATCGAACTTAAAAGAAAATAGAAATACGCAATGACAAACGACATAGCATGTTTTTTCCACTTCTACAACACATAAGAGATGAAATAAGGCCACAAGAGTGCAAGAAAAAAAGTCCAACAAAAAAACACACATGCACCGTGAACAGGTCAACAGGTGGAGACAACAGAACATGCAACGCATGAATACATTAGCCGACGATGCGAGATCGAGAATTTGCGTTAAAATTATCCAACAGACAACAACTTAGATGAGACATTACTAAATCTTATCTTCATGAAGTTTAGAAGGAATGAGGGATAGTGTCAAAATAATCCGGAAAGACGACGACGTCACCGACTAAAAACAACACAAGAAATAGATTGCTAGTGTGCAGTGATAATGGGCCGACAAAAGCGAAGCTAAACAGGCCTAGGCCAACAAAGAGGATATGCAACAAACAAACAACGACAAGCGAGACAAAAAAGAGGGCTTGCATAAAAAGTTTGAAAACTGAATTAAACGATGACAAATTTAGATGAGACATTATTTAAGAAACAGTTGGAAATTTAAAAATATGCTTATAAAATTTTAAAAATCATGGATTATAAATGATAAAAATATAAAAATACATATAAAAACCAAAAGAAAAATAGGGAAAAAAACAAAAGAACGAAAAAAACAAGAGTCAGGTTCCAAAAGACCGAACAAAAAATACGAGTTGGCAACCTAGCTTTCTATAACTCACGGAACTACATTCAAAAATAAAAATCACGGACCTACCAGTACCTTGTCTTACCTTTCTCTACTCTAATATCACATTGCTTCAAAAAATTATACAGACAACAAATACGCGGACAATCCACAGTCCAAAAAATGATAGAAAAGAGTTCACAATCGAAACAAACAACGACTGCGAGCCTGAGCCCACGAATTAAAAAGGATCAACAACGGCCCACCACCACTTGCATGGCCGGGACAGGCCACACAGGCCGGCTGCGGCAGACAATGCAAAGCGAACGGGTGCGCCAGACGAGACGATCATGTTTGCGCGAAAATTAAAGACAAACAGTATCAACGGTTCTGGACTTAGATGTGAGATAAATATTTCATATCTAGATGTGAAATAGCAAACTCATATATATATAGATCACTTGATCCCATAGAGATTGGCCTGACCGTGATCGACCGACATACGAGCCTTACAGTTCGGAGATTGATTGACGATTGAGGACGACGAACGACGATCGATGGGGTCCTGGCTCTCTTCCCCGGCCGCCGGCGCCGAGGCCGACGCCGCCGCGCGCGCTGCCGGCTTCCGTTCCCGTGCCCGCCAGGCAAAACAGTGAGTAGTTTACTCCTCCCGGCTTGTCGTATGGCCGAATGGAATGTGCATGCGCTGATGCATGTCGATGTTTAGAGAAAAGTATACTTTTCGTCCCTCGACTCTTGGTGAAGTTTAAATTTGGTCTCTCAACTTCGAAACCGGACAACTTGCACCCCCAACTAATGAAACCGAACAAGGTTTGTCCCTGGTCTCGATTTTGACCGGTTTTGGTGCTGACTGACCCCGGTTTTGACCGGTGCCGACTAAAATTCGCGTAATTTTTTCATATCCGTGAACTTTTTAAAATTCACATACTCTTTTCAAATCCACATAGTTTTTCAAGGTCGTGCAATTTTTTCAAAAATAAACATACCTTTTTCAAATATGTGACCTATTTTGAAATTTGTGTACTTTTCCAAATCCATGATTTTTTTAATTTGCGTAATTTTCTCAAATCAGTGTATTTTTTCAACTTCGTGTAATTTTATTGAATCCAAGTATTTTTTTTTCAAATCCATCTGTTTTTTAAATTCGCGTACTTGTTTCAAATCCGCATACTTTTTTAAGTTCGTGTATTTTTTTCAAATCCGTGTTCCTTTCCAATCCATGAACTTTGTTTGAAATTCACATACTTGTTTCAAGTTGACATAAATTTTCAAATCCACACATTTTTTTCTAATTCGCGAAGATATTCAAATCCGCATACGGTTTCAATTTCACATAAAATTTTCAAACCCAAAAAAATATACGTGAATAGGAATAAGTATGTCAATTTTTAAAAGTTACATGCATTTAAAAAAAACCACAGGAACTTTAAAGAAGTACGTGAATTTAAAAAAAAGTACGTGAACTTGGAAAAAGTACGCAGATTTGGAAAAGTACACAAATTTTTAAAAAGTTCACGTATTTGAAAAAAATACCCGAATTTGAAAACATTAAACGGACTTGGAAAAGGTATGCGAATTTGAGTCGGCACGGTCAAAACCGGGTTGGGACAGCACCAAAACCGGTCAAAACCGTGACCAGGGATGAATCTTGGCCGGTTTCAGTAGTTAAGGGCGCAAGTTGTCCGGTTTTGAAGTTAAGGGACCAAATCTAGACTTCACCAAAAATTAAGGGATGAAAAGTATACTTTTCTCCGATGTTTATTTATGGTGACAAGCGCCGCGACGCCAGCCATGCTCGCATATACACCCTCCTCGCCCTCCGCCATTTCAACTCCAGGAACCAGGTATATATGTACCTTGTTCACTTAGTATTTCTTTATCAGAACAAGACGGCAAATCAATCCAACTGTGTTAGTTCTTAGATCATCAAACCCACCGGGGACGACGAAGGGTTTGGTTCTTTACTTAGCTTCTACTCCCTCCGTTTCTAAATATAAGCCCTTGTAGATATTTTAACACGGTCTACATGCGGATGTGTATAAATATATTTTAGAGTGCATATTTACTTATTTTGCTCTGTATGTAGTTCATATTGAAATCTCTAAAAATGCTTATATCAAGGAACGGAGGTACTAGTCTTTTAGCATGGCATGGTAAAGAAAAGAACAGAAGAGTGGCAGTGTGTGTGTGTGTGTATGTTTGGATTTGCTTTTGGATCTCTGTTGCGACCGTGCAATGAAAATCCGGAGACCAAGCTCAATAATTAAATTTTACATATGGAGTATGTGTGTGTCTGATTTTGAGATGCATATCTGCAGGATGCTATGTTCGAGCCTGCCGCGGAGCCCATGGAAGAACCCAAGCCCGCATGCGTCGGTTTCCGACAAGATTTCTGGTATCATGTCAGCTTTTGGGCTAGCCGGAGGGATGCCGCCACCAATGAAGAGCAACAATATTTTTTTTGCCGAGCTACGCTTTGAGTGCCGCACCAGACGTTTAGTCGTCGAAACATGCGCTCTCTTGGGTATTTAATCTGACCTAGTTAACTTTCCTATAAATCACCTTCACTCATGGACGCATACACGCATGCATGCTAACTCATTTTTTCTATGTATTTTTGTGTTTGGCAGAAAAGCCCCTCTGTCGTTTCAAAAGCAGTTGTGCGTTTTGCCCAGATAAATTTCAGATTTTTCACCCGAGCTGCACGGAGTTTACATGTGGAAAGAAGAGGCACAAAAGGAAATTCTTCAGGGAGAGTGAGATGCTTGGCAGGGCTTTCATGCGTAGACACGCTTAACAAGACAAAACCTTTAGCTAGGATGGAAAGATTCAACTCTTTGTTAGGCTTGGATATAGCTATGTATTGTCTTTTTTTTCCTGCAACTAGTAACGTGTATATCACTCAATGTGGGATATTACAATCTACTCCCTCCGTTTTAAAATAAGTGTCTCAAGCTTAGTACAACTCTGTACTAAAATTAGTACAAAATTAAGACACTTATTTTAGGACGATGGGAGTAGTTGACAAGCTCCTTCGAAATACCCGGCCTCAAACCCAGCCAGCCCGTATGAAGCAGGACCGGGCTTGTGTTCAGGCGCTCGTTAGTCATTAGTCAAATATATTACATAACATATATGAACTTTTGTACTCCCTAACTAAAACCACGGCAAGTATTTTGGAATAGAGGAAGTACTACACAAATTTAATTTTTCATATAAGAACAATTTTCAAATACACGATGACATTGTGTTTCATAGTCTGACATATATTCACATGTACATGATTTATTTAAATCATCGCACCTTTGAAAATACATGAACTTTCTAAATACTGAAACATAATCTTTTATTCAAGAACATTTCTAATACGCGGTGAACATGTTTGAAGTTTTGCACGTGGTAAACATGTTCTTTCATACGTATGAAGTTTTATTTGTAAAAATGTGAACAGTTCTCATCTTTCATAATATTTCCCCATTTAAAAAACTGATTTTTGACAATATCATTTAAAAATTTAAGCAAAATATATTTTCCCAATTTTTGGAAAAAAATGTATGATAGGTTCCTATTATTTATACCATTTTTTTTACAATCATTCTTAAATTTGTTAAATAAAAAATACTAACACCTATATGGGCCAGGGCAGGGGTGCGCGATAGCGCAAGTGTCAAAAGGCGCTCTCGTGGTTGAGCTGTGGCGACTCGAGGGTGAAACATTGGCCCTACAGTCGCCCTCTCCCTCACCTCTCCTCACTATGCCACTCCTAGAATAGGTCGCCTAGTAAAACTATTCATCTACGATCAAGGCTGCATTTAGGATGTTGTTGTTCCTCCTTTGCACAGAGGGCTTCGAATCGGGGCATTTCTGCAACGAGTGACATGCTTGAGTGTTGTCCAGCTACATCGGTCATGCTAGCAGGGTGGTGGCAGATTGCATTGGTCGTGGCACGGAGGTCGTTTAGAACTTGCTAGAAGGTGAATATTCCATGAAAAAATGTTCATCGAATTCAATTTTCTTTTCATCAAATTAAAATAAAGCATCGAATTCAATTTTGTTCATCAAATACAAAAAATATTCATTAAAATTCCAAAATTGTTTCTCATACACTACAAAATTCTCATGCATTTTTAAAATATTAATCATATATTAAAAAATATCATGAATTTTTAGAAATTAGCGATCATTTTTGAATCAGCATACATTTCATGAAATTCATGAACCATTTTTTTATTTCACGAACATTTTCCCAAAGTGGAGAACAATCTTTAGAATTTGGAACAATTTTTCTTCAAATTTGTGATTTTTTTATAAAAAGTTTCCATAAACACGTTTTAAATTCATGAAAATTTTACATTTTTCAAAAACTTCTAAACTAGTTTCTAAAATCATTAACGTTTGATGAAATCTTGAATTTGATTTAAAGAAGAAAAAATGATAAAAAAATGGAAGAGAAAAACAAAAAAAGGGCGCCTCACCTCGCACATGGGTTGACCAAAAAGTACGCGCGGGGGAGCAGAGGGTGCGGGTTTCATAGCTTCCCATGGCACAAAAAAAATCTATATAGAGTCCTGTTTGTTTTCTTGTTATGAAAAAAAGGACCCGAATATCTAGCGAATGTCAGATTTTTAGGTATGACAAAGGAACCATTTTCCATGGCAAATTATGTTTGTCAAGGATGACAAGTTTAGTTGGCGAGGATGACGAATCTGCCTCAATTCAGTTTTTTTTTGCCAGAAACTTGCCGTGCTTGCAAATTAAATTTGCCATCATCGCGGCAATATAAATTGCCATGAAAATGTAAGATTTGTCATGCCTAAAAACCCGACGTCAGAATTTTAGCGTTTCCGAAAAAGGATAATGAAATCTATATATATTAAAAGTTTGTATTTTCGAATTGCTCGTATTTTGTTTCCTTTTCTGAAAAGCACAAGAATGATGAATCTATTATGAAAGCTCATCAGATGATATACCACCATCCAATTATTAATGTATTTGATTTGAAAAGCGGGGTCACTTGACACTGAGTCACTGACGGACTGTACGTAGACAAGTCAGACCTGGAGCTGTAGCGTGCTCTCGTGCCTCTTTTTTTTTTGGCTCGTATCAAAAGAGATAGCTGGCCAACTCCACCGTCTACCGATCTTGCTAGAGATAGTGCGACAAATATATATATATATAAGTATGATATAATAGCCATGCCACCTAGTTTCTCACTGCACATAAACACTCACTTACGCCTGCCTTCTCAGCTCAGCAAGACTGCAAGAGAGACCATAGCCATGGAGGCCAAGCAGGAGGAGCCTCGGCACCTCAGCGTTGATCACGAGTCCCTCAAGGAACCCAGGAACAGGAAGGGCGGATGGATCACCTTCCCTTTCCTCGCAGGTTCGTTCGTGCATCCTGCTCATGTCTAGCCCGTGGAGCATGCTTACAGTTTGTGTCCGGCCGTGTGATCGATCGATGTTTGCAGTGGCCATACTGGGCCTCGGGGTGGCGACCGGCGGCGCGACGGCTAACATGGTGGTCTACCTGATAAAGGAGTACAACGTGCCTAGCGTCGACGCGGCGCAGATCTCCAACATCGTCTCCGGCTCCATCAGCGTCGCCCCCGTGGCCGGCGCCATCGTCGCCGACGCCTTCTTCGGCTGCTTCCCCATCGTCGCCGTCGCCATGGTCATGGCCGTCCTGGTAATAAGTCTATGATCTGCGCGCGCGCCCACATGTAAGTCAAAGCTTCTGCTCCACTGACCAGTGACCACTCCGATCCGTGTCGCGCGTGCAGTCCTTGGTCATGTTCACGCTGACGGCGAGCCTACCGGGCCTCCGGCCGGCGGCGTGCCAGCTCGGCGCCGGCCCGTGCGAGCAGGCGTCGACGGGGCAGATGGCGGCCCTCTACGCGGCCGTGTTCCTGCTCTGCCTGAGCGCGGCGGGGGCGCGGTTCAACCAGGCGACCATGGGCGCCAACCAGTTCGAGGCGGCCGCCGACCGCGACGTCTTCTTCAACTGGTACTTCATCTTCTTCTACGCGTCCTCCGTGCTCGGCGCCACCGTCATCGTCTACCTCCAGGACACGGTGTCCTGGACGCTCGGCTTCGGCGTCTCCTGCGCCGCCAGCGTCGTCGGCCTCGCGGCGCTGCTCCTCGGCGCGCGGTACTACCGGCAGCCCCCCGCCCAGGGCAGCCCGTTCACGGGGCTCGCCAGGGTGGTCGTCGCCGCCGCGAGGAAGAGGAAGGTCAGCGTCGTCGCGTCGGAGGAGTTGAAGTTTTACTACGGGCAACGTAGGGGCGACGAGGACGTCAAGTCTGGCGGCGACGATGTCGTTACCCCCAGCGACAGCTTTAGGTAAGAAAAAAGATCTCGTATGCACTTGTTTATATTGCCGCGGTTCGAAAATAATTGAAGTTCTACTATTGTACTAAGTCAAACTACAATATGTTTGACCAAGCCTATATAAAAATAATATTATCTAAAAAAATAAATTTATATGTCCTCACGGAGGGACTATTTGCATATTATATATATATATATATATATATATATATATATATATATATATATATTTGAAACTGTAGATCTTTGTGGATTTTTCTACGGGCTTGGTCAAATTTAGAAAAGTCATAGAATTTCAAAATTTTTTTTGCGGGATTACTAGTTTGGTTCCTCATGCATAAACGAACTTTATAAACGCTTAAACTTAAACCTTCTAAAATGGCAGGGAATGTGCAAGTAAATAATGATTCATTTATTTTGAGTTGATTTTCTTTTGTTAATAAGTGCTTTTGTAGTATACCCATGGTTTTGAATTTTGGTTTCAGAAATATTTCAGCTATAGCGAAATTCATTTAATTTTCAGTTATTTCCGGACAAAAAGACCAAATTTCTCACATAAATTTAATTGAATCCAATCAAATATTCCGAGTCTAAAAAAAGTTAAACAAATTAGTAATGGCTAAAATATTTTGACCGATACACAACAAATTGGTTTGTAGTACTACGTGAACTAGGTAGCTACCACGTCGACTCACAACAATTAATGTTTGTTGAATTAGTTAGGGTTCCTTTCTGTGTCTGGTCATATAACATGTGCTAAAAATCAGTTAGGTTCCTCGGTATAAATACCCTTGTACTACAAGAAAACAACGTACGAAGCTATACATGCAACACAAAAAGCCCTTTTAGCACAAGACCATACTGATCTTAACCGGTTTTCATTTTTATTTTCATTTTCATTTCTTCCTCGCAACAAATTTGTGTGTGTGTGCCTAGCTTTGTACCAAAACAGTGGACTGTATGCTAAAATTGGGTCATATGGATAGAAAATCCACGCTCTTCCTTTGATCTGACCCAGGCAACTTACTCACTGTAGATCTGCCACACACAAACAAGTAATTGTGCAAAGCAGTGAGCACTATTATTCAGTTATTTGCTACCTCGGCCTTTTTGTCTCCCTTTATTTTGTGCTCGCTTAGAATGAAGATTTCCTTTTGCTGCAATTTGTATGTTTGTAGTTTATTCCCATTCATACCCACTCACCTTAGGGCTTTCGAAAACACGAGATTACTATCTACGATATTCTAGTTTAGATTTTTTTAAAGACATTACAGATGCAAGCGCTCATATATACGCGCATACACTCATCCTATGAACGCACACATGCACACCCCACCCCCTATGAGAACCTTCGAGAGACCGAGCCGGCATATTATCTTCAGATTTTACGAAGTCACTGTAGGCGCCTCGCAGTCGACGGGAACGTCTCGTCCCACTGAACGCGCATCATCCGAAATCCTAAAATAAACCCAAGATAAATGCGAGCATCAGGACCTGAACACTGGTGGATTGGGGATACCACTGTCCACATAACCATCCAACCACAGGTTGGTTCGCTATTCTAGTTTAGATTGCACATGCGTTAAGTCTATACATAGTTAACAAAGAGAGTACTGGTCGCTGTTGGGTATGTAGGACTATGTGGCAAGGGTTGTCTTCCTGTCCATGGCAACTTAACTCCCACCTCCACACTATAATTATCATTATCGGTGATTATTGAAGCAATGACATGGACATATTACCTCATGGTTATGCGAACAAAATGGTGATTTCCTAGTTTGTGTGTGTGTGTGTGTGTGTGTGTGTGTGTGTGTGTGTGTGTGTGGAGACCAAAGAGAAATATTGGCTTTACAATTAGATAAACTTTTAGCGTCCTTATCATGGATATCTAGATTGGTGAACACATTGAAATGGTAAGTATAATTTGTCTCCATATTAATATTGCAGTTTTACTACTTCCTCCGACCTATATTAATAATTGATGATTTAGTATGATTTGTATTAAATTTATGGATGGGGGGAGTAGGTTTTGTCGGTTTATAACAGTATACATCAATGGTTGATTGCATTTTTCAAATGCCATGTCCATGTACAAATCAACTCCTTTTTGCGTATTTATTCTACTTCTTTTCAATATTCAAACCGTCAGTGGCCACGCCACCTACTAGCTTTGGCTGTCCAACTTTTTGGTAGAATCAACATATAGTTAGGATCAACTATTTTACAATCAGATAAAATTTCAGCGTCCTTATCATGGATATCAAGATCGGTGAACACATTGAAATGGGAATTATAAATTATTCTCCATATTAATACTACAGGTTTACTACTTCCTTAGATCCATATTAATAACCGATAATTTAGTATGATTTGTATTGAATTAGTGACAATTAATACGGATCAGATGGAGTAGGTTTTATCGGTTTATATCAGTATACACCATTGGTTGAGTGCATTTCGCATACCATGTCCATGTCCAAATCAACTCCTTTTTGGGTATTTATTCTACTTCTTTTTCAATAATCAAACCATCGGTGGCAATGCCACCTACTAGCTTTGGCTATCCAACTTTTTGGTAAAATCAACATATAGTTAGGATCAACTATTTAAGTATAGTAGATTAGTTTGCATGTTAGGCAAAACTACTACGTACTAGCAACTACTCCATCCGTTCCTTTATGTAATGTATATTTGTTGTTCACAAAAAAAAATCATAATATAAGGTGCATTTCTCCCTTTTCATCTATTTTCCGGTTTTGTCCCTCCACCATTCCCTACATGACTTCCATATAAAGTAGTACGTGATACCTAAGGAAGTTATTTTTTTTAAAAAAATCTCTATCTGATTGCATGCACTCACAAATCTCTCTTTCCTAGCCCACTGATTGATTTTATTCCGGTGCGGTGCGATTCAGCTCTATGTTATTAGGTTATTTAGTTGTCGTTAACTACCTAATTTGTTCAGGGTATTTTTGCCTAATATTCTCCTCGATTCTGTGTCTTGGTTACCGTGCTAAAAAATACACCTTACATAAAGGAACAGAGGGAGTATATAGCTATCTATATTTTGCAAAATACTATATAGGTCCTTACAAACACACATATATACTGAAAAATAAAATTACATTCAAATCCCGAGGAGCATCGAAGACTTCTTTCTCCTACATCCACCGGCGACGCGCCACGAGTATAGCTCGATGCCATCTCCGGGCCTCCACCTTGACGGAGCAAACTTTTTTAAACCCAGAAGCTTGTAAGAGCAACACGTTAGTGTCTTGAAATTTCAGCTGAGAAAATTAGTCTCATCCACAAACTTATATACGACGCGTCTAAAAAAAACTTAAATATGACAGATAAAATATATAGTTTAGTTGACTAACAAAATTTGTCACGACAAATGGTACAATGGTAGCGATTAAGTTGTGCAAAAACACAAAAGAGAATCATACTATTAAGATGGGTGGAACGACGTACAAATTGTAACGGAAACTAATGGCACTCTTGTAAACATCACCACTGCCTGGTATATGTATATGAGAAGTCATGGACGACCACTAGTAGAAAACGGAGCTTTAAAACCGGTTTATAAGGGCCTTTAGTGCCGGTTATGGAACCGGCACTAAAGTGTGGGCACTAAAGCCCCCCCCCCCCTTTAGTACCGGTTCGGCACGAACCGGCGCTAAAGTGCCACCACGTGGCGTGAGCTCGCGCCCTGGTATGGGGGACTTTTAGTACTGGTTGGTGTTACCAACCGGTATTAAAGGTTTTTTTTATTTTTTTTTGAAAATTTTGGAAATTTTTTTTAATTTTTTTTCGATTTTTAATTTTTTTTGAATTATTTGATGATTTAGTCTCTAATCACCTCTCTTAACTGCTCAAGTGTGGATCACTCATTCCAAATCATCTAACTTCCCGACCGGTCATCCATCCCTCTCACTACTCCAGCCCAAGCACGCTTAACTTTCAGGTTCTATTCTCCTTCGTTTTCGAGTCTGCACTTGTTGTTTTACTAACAATAGTAAGATGTCAATCCTATTAACCCCTCAGGAGTTTAGCTTGAGCATGAAGTCACACATTTCACCGTTTGAGTTTGAAACTATTATTCTAAAAAAATAGTAATTATTTAGTAACGCTAATATTTCTTGAATAAGTTTGACCACAGTTTGACCATAGTTTGACCATATTTGACCAAAATTCAAAAAATTGAAATAATTATTTAGTAACACTAATATTCTTGAATAATTATGTAGTAACACTAATATTTCTTGAATAAGTAGTTTCACCATAGTTTGACCACAATTTGACCAGATTTGACCAAAATTCAAAAAACCTGAGATACTTAAAACGTAATTATTGCGTAATTATTTAGTAACACTCTATATTTCTTGAATCAGTTGTTTGACCGGTTTGACAAGATTTAACCAAAATTCAAAAAAACATAAATTAGAGCATATCTTTTTTTCCTTTTACAATTTTGTCATTTCAAAAATTGTCCTAAACCCTAAACCCGGGACTTAAAACGTCGGAAACTCTATGCTAAATAGTAAAAACTAAGGGTTTAAACCATAAAACCTAACCCTAAACGCTGAAATCTAAACCCTAGCACTAAACGCTAAAAACGTCTAAAAAAGGTCTAAAACGCCCAAAAACTCTATTTTCCCTTTGGAATTTTGTGATTTTAAAAAATTGTCGAAACAGAAAAATGGTTGTTTAAGCGGATCAATCTTTTTGTTCTGCAAATTTTGATATATTATATGTATTTTTCCGAATTAGGATGATTTAGTTATGATTTTTTCAAGTTTGAAAATTGCCCTATAGTCCCGGTTTGTGTCTCCAACCGGTACTATAGATCAGACCCCTTTAGTACCAGTTCATGGCACGAACCGGTACTAAAGGTGATCGTGGGGCCCCGACCTGACGCCAGCCTGCCACCACCCCTTTAGTACCGGTTCGTGCCACGAACCGGTACTAGGTTCAACACGAATCGGCATTAATGCAAATCTGTTCGAACCGGCACTAATGGTACCATTAGTACCGGGCCAAAATCAAACCGGCACTAATGTGCTTCACGTTTGACCCTTTTTCTACTAGTGGACAATGACATCTACTCCCTCGTTCCGAATTACTTGTCGCATGTATGGATGTATCTAGATGTATTTTAGTTCTAGATATATCTATTTCTACGACGAGTAACTTGGAACGGAAGGAGTTGTAGTTAACTCCACGTTGCTCGATCGCGTGCATGCAGCTTCCTGAACCGTGCTGCGGTGATCACGGACGGCGACGAGGACGACGCGAGCGGCTCGGTGCTCCGTCCATGGCGCGTGTGCACGGTGCAGCAGGTGGAGGACTTGAAGACGGTGCTGCGCATCATGCCGCTGTGGAGCGCGGCCATCGTGCTGAGCGTCGCCATCGGCGTGCAGATCAACTTCACAATCCTGCAGGCGCTTGCCATGGACCGCGCCGTTGGCCGCTTCACCGTGCCGGCGGGCTCCATGTTCGTCGGCAGCCTCATGGCCGTGGTCATCTTCCTCGGGCTTCTCGACCGGGTCCTACTCCCACTCTGGAGGCGGGTGACCGGCCACACGCCGACGCCGCTGCAGTGCGTGGGCTTGGGCCACGCGCTCACCGTGCTGAGCATGGCCACGTCCGCCATCATCGAGCGCCACCGCACCGCCACGGTGCGCGCGCACGGCGAGGAGGGCAACCCGGCGTGGGTGTCGCCGCTGTCGGCGATGTGGCTGCTCCTGCCGTTCGCCGTGGCCGGGGCAGGGGAGGCGCTGCACTTCCCGGCGCAGGTGACGCTGTACTACCAGGAGTTCCCGCCACTGCTCAAGAACACGGCCACGGGCATGATGGCCATGATCGTCGCGCTCGGGTTCTACCTCAGCACGGCCCTCATCAATGTCATCCAGCGCGCCACCACCTGGCTGCCGGACAACATGAACGCCTCCAAGCTGGAGAACCTCTACTGGCTGCTCACTGTGCTCGTAGCCGTCAACTTCGGGTACTTCCTTGCGTGCGCCAAGCTGTATACGTACCAGAACATCGGCAAGTAGCTGAAGGCCAGGAATGTGATAGCCTGGCTTAATAAAGATGATAGATTATTCATATCAATAAGGAATTTCTTCGTTTTAAGTGCCCATTCGAAAAGAACTCTCAAATTAAACATGCTTGGCTTAGAGTAATTCTACTATGGGTGAACCCGACTGAAAAGTTAGTTCCAGGTACTCACGAATGAGAACAAAATGCGCAGAAAAGATTAGTATTAATCTGTAGGGCCAGTCTAGATCCTGCAAGAAGTAACGACCGTCGACGAGTGTGTCTGGGCGTCATAAGGACGCAGCACACTGCTTGCTATATAATATATGCACGGGGTGTGTGCTTGCTTTGGGTGTGACGAACGATCAATTTGGCAGGAGAGATATATGGCGATCCAAAACAGATTCGGTGACCCGTTCAAAATGTTTGTGTCCGTCATTCTTTTCTTTGATGGCTGCTATGATGGTGTTGGAGGCAGTTGACGGGCGTTGGTGTCAAGCTCAGAGATGTTCTGCTGCCTTTTCAATTTTGTCATGTAGGTCCTTACGTGACTTGTATTTTAATTTTTATAATATGAATGAGACACGTATTACCATGCCAAACTTCGTTCTGCAGAAGGGCTTGATCCAAGCCAATATCCTCGTGGAAAAAAAACTTCGTTGTCAAATGTGTGGTGTGGTGTCATATGTTGCTAATTAATAAGCTCCACTAACGATGGATGGTACTGGTGGGAACGCGCGGATGACTGAATGATTGAGCAATAAGCATTGAACTAATGGCTTACATACCACCCAGATAACTTTGCCAGCAATGTGGAAAGCAGCATATATGCAGCTCACCAGCCAGAGACGTGCATGCGGCCGGATGGGTATGTTAGGATATGTTCTCCACCAAGCAGATACCTCACTCAATTTTAATTTGTCAAAGCAAGAGCTTTATGTAAGAGTGGAAGACCCAAAAGGTGAATTAGAGATTTGTCTAGTGGGAGATGATAGCCTTTTGCCCCGGAGATGAAAAATTCACCATGTGATTATATTGTTGCGACATGCAAGTGCGCCACCATAGCACGTACTCCCGCCAATCCAAAATAAGTGTCGTGTTTTTACTTCAAGTGCCGGAGGTAGTACAAAAGTTGAGGGCATCCCTGCCATCTGCCTTGGCCATGCAGTTCAGACTGCAGACCGAATGTATAACCATTGATGCATAGTCGGGGCATTTGGGGATGTTCTTTGGTTTGAAGAAAATCAAGCAAACTATTCCTTTGATCTATGTTATAGGGTCTCATTGTCGACGTCCCCTAGTTTTATTTTCATCTTGCACACTACCGTTACGAGCAATAGACCCATGTATGCATGCTTCTCCATGTTCTCTTGTCATCGGATTTCTCATCGTGCTCTAAAGAAAAGGACTGGCCTATGTGGCCACACGTCCTAGTCTTAGTATGGGATGTGACATCTTCTCCCTTTTATGCGTGGATGTAAGAAAACACCAATGTGAGCAAAGCATATCACAAGGATTCTTTTATTATTGAATGAAATATATTATCTTTGCATCCGCTAACTGTTTTTTCGACAGCATCTTTCCATCCACTAACTAACCCGAGTGTCGACCTTCTTTCATCGATTTCCATTCAAAGAGATATTTCAAACTACTCCCTTCGTTCCAAACTAAATGTCATGGCTTTAGTTAGTAGCTAAGTTGAGATATTTTGGCGAGTTTTTTTGTTAGTAGTGGCAACAGCCACTTGGTTGTCAGAATATAGAAACTTGGTTACCAAGATATTAAACATGGATCCACTGTCGGGCACACCAATGTCTTGCTTATAGCAAGACATAGGGTCTTTCCTGCATTTCAAAATATATTTATGTGAATTTTTTCAAAAACAATTATACAATGTAAAATGTTTTGTGTAATATAATTTTTTTATTTTGTACCATTAAAAATGTGAAGTTTGATAGAATTTTCTCACATTTATAAAATTGTTTGTAACATTTAAAAATATATTTATACCACGTAAAAACATATTTGTATAGAATTAGAAAAATAATTATCGCCATAAAAAATCTCAACAATTATTTGAAGAAATGTTGACCATGTATTCAAAAAAGGGTTCCAAACATATATTAAATAAAAATGTATATCCTTTTTTTTGAAAAATATTCAACATGTATCAACAAAAATGTTTCGCGTGTGAACTAAAAATTATATTGTGTACAGAAGAAAAGTAGATGTGGGAAAATGGAGAAAAAAAGAAAGACAAAATAGTAAAACACAAGTAATAAACAAAGAAAACTGGTGAAAACAAAGGAAAAAGGAAAAGAAAAGAAAAAACCAATGAAACCCAAGAAACACATGAACAAAACAAGTGAAAACACAAAGAAAAACAGAAGAAAACTGAGAAAACCATTGAAGAAACATAAAAAAGGGGGAAAACACTTAGAGATAGAAACACAAAGAATGAAACCAGTGACCTCAACCAAAACCAGCGAACGAGAAAAAAAAATGAAAATAGGCCGGCCCAGTAGCTCCACATGTGGGTAAAAACCTCCAACGAGATGTATGTTAGTTTCGTTATAAGCGAGATATAACATTTACGGCCACTACCGCCTCGCGTCCGAGCATATGCCGCTCGGTGGGCCTCAAAACCTTAGTTAACCACGGATTTCTCTGGACCGGGAAGATGGAGTATCTGAATGATGAGCCAGCCCCCCAACCCTGGTCTTTGCGGACTTCTTCAAGTGCAGGTTAGATGGTCCACAATCTCGCTTCCTCAAGTAGGTGTAGGAGGTCTACCAAATTAACTTGGTTAAATACTGGAGCCCCAACTCAACTTCAATCTTGGCCACCGTCGCCCATCTTCGCGAGGCCTGCAATATACAATAAACTTGTTAATCTTTGATGGATTTCTCATGATGTGACGGTTTTCAAAAATCTTAATAGAGGGCATGGTAGTCAATCTATGAAGCGGTATACATGACGAATTGTCAATCTTTAAGGGTGCACATCTGTGCCGATTTTACGCTAATTTGTAACAGATTGAAACTTTTATGGATTAACATGTATCTTGTACTGTTGGTTGGGTCGAAGACCGCCCCTAGAGGTGTTCTGAGGTGAAAATTTCATGGAGGTGGTAGGGAATGCCAGAATCCGGCAGAAGTATTGTTCTATTGGGCGGGAGACAATAACAGGCAGAAGTATCATATGGTTAGTTGGCCCGACATCTGCAAGCCTCGGGACCAGGGAGGCCTTGGCATCATGTGCTCTAAGCGCATGAACATTGCCCTCCTTTCCCGCTGGCTCTGGCGCATCTCTCAGGGACATGGCGGTCTGTGGTTAGACATCATCCGGAACAAATATCTGCGTGGTCAATCCTTGGCCTTCTGCCAGCGGTCGGGCGGGTCCCAGTTCTGGCAGTCGGTCATCCAGCTGCTTCCCGTCCTCCGCATTGGGACCTCCATATCGGTTGGTTCCGGAGCCGCGACCTTGTTCTGGTTTGACCGCTGGGCTGGGGACGCCCCCTTCGCTGCCCGCTTTCCCGACCTCTTCTCCATCGCTGTCGCCTCTACAATCTCAGTTCAGCAGGCCCTTATTGACTTAGGGCACCTCGCGTTCCAGAGGCCATTTGGGCCTCCGGAAGTGGCCGCCTGGCATGAGCTGCTTGATTGTATTGCGCTCCATGAACCGACTGTCGATGTTGGCCCGGATGAGGTTCGGTGGCACCTTGAGCCTTCGGGACAATTCTCCACCAAGTCCCTCTATGCGGCTATCGCCCCCTCCTCTGCCCCTCCCCCCTTCAGGCGGTTTGGTCCATTCGACTGCCCCTTAAAATCCGGATCTTCATGTGGCAGTGGATCCGCGGTCGGCTTCCGTCGGGTGTTGAGGTCCGCAAGCGCAATGGCCCGGGCTCTGGCCTCTGCCCCCTCTGTGATTCCCCCGAAGACTCGAACCACATTTTCTTCTCCTGTGTGTCTGCGCAGTTCGTATGGAGCTGCTTTAGGGAGGCAATTGGTGGGAATTGGTGCCACTCCAACTTCCCCGACCTCTTTGCCGAACTACAGGCCTCCCCGCTTCCATCTCGCCATATTAGGTGGCTTGAGATTGGGGTTCTCGCGTGGACGCTTTGGACCATTCGCAATAAACTTGTGATTCAGCGCTCCCTTCTCCGACGCTCTACTGACGCCCTCTAAAAATTGTCTGGTTGCTTGCAGCTCTGGCGGCTGCTTAGCCTCCCTCGGGACCGGGACGCCATCTCCGCCTTCATCACCGACCTCCGCTCGATGGCCGTCCGTCTGTCGCCGCCCCCTCCGCCGCCTCCTCCTGAGCCTGATTAGTCGTGTGTTGCTATCCAACTCCAGCTTCGGCCTTGGCCCTGGCTGAGTTGTATTTTTATATTGTGTTGCGTTTTTGGGCTTGTTGAGTTGTGCCCTCAGCAAAACCTCTGGACCTTATTTGTGTGTCTTGGGTGTGTGTGTTGAACTAGTCTTGTATGTGCTCCTGGCGGTTTGCTTTATTTATAAAGCGGGACGAAAGCCTTTTTCGGTAATGCCAGAATCCGGGCTTCGCTTCGCGAAGCACATCCTTCTAAGAACTCCTAGTATGACTGGAAACAAAAGCGCTTTTAAAGTTTTACCTTCACTGGTCTACATGAATTGAAATGCACTTCTGAGGTAGACGATCAATTGTGAGGGATTGCTACACTTCAACTCCTGGCATGTTGCGGGAGGGCTATGAGCTGGTGAAGGAAATAAAGATCCTTGCTATCAAAGGTCTCACCAGGATGGGATGTGACTTTTGACTGCCTACAATGATGGATTCGTCCCTAAGGGGCTCGACTTATTACTCACTCCAGATTCAATCCATATGTCAGGTCCAAAGATGGATCTCGCGAGACCGGCCCTCGCGTCGAGCAAAGGTCTGGGCCAGTGATTTGTACTCCAAACATGATCCAGACAATAGAACCTCGCCCTCGTTGGTAGATAGGACTGAGTCTATTTGGCTAATTTTTAACTCGTTCAGTTGGGTTTTATTTCCAGTAATATCCCAACACATGTCATTACACTTGAATGATTTTGAATTCTTCATTCAAATTTGTTTCCAGTCAAAACCTGACACATGGCTTGGAGAAAAAGGCCAGACCTCTGATCAAGTCATCACATGCTTTTTAGGTTGGTTGTTACTTCACTTTGCTACTTGAAATTAGCAACAAACAAAAATATAAAAATGCATCCATGAGAGTCCATTATCCAAATTAAATAAAGAAAACAATAAGCTACTAAAATCCACCCACCCGAATTATCAGTACCCAAAATATGGAAATAAAGTGAAAAGGAGACTTACCAGTAGGAATCTGTTTCACATGATTTTAAAACCTAAATCACAATGGTTTTTGTCCTGATTTACAAGTTCCAAATCTTGTATTAACAAGTCTAATGAATCTCTCTTTGCGGGTGAAGTATAATGTATCATAACTTGTTACACACAAAGAGTCTGCACTAAAAGCATTAGGAAAATTCAGTCTACATGATCTCAAAACTAAAATTCCAGTTATTTGTATCCTGATTCACATGTTCCAATACTCATGAGAATCTAGTGTGGGTTGTTCTTAGATAAAGAGCCGACAACAAAAATGAAAGTGATATCCATTAGACACATACACAACACGCATCAACGACAAAATGGGTGATGGAAACTTCGTATGAAGTCTAAAATAATATCATTCTATTGAATTCATACTCTAGCTAATTCATTCAAAAGCCCGAACTGATGGAGAGAGGCGGGCAACATATTTCAACACCCCCTCTAGGCCTTTTTAGTCCTTAAACACGGGATTGATGTCAGCGACAAAATGGAAGGTCGAAAATTCGAATGAAGTATGAAATAAAAATCATTCTATTCAATTTATGCTCCAGCCAATTTATCCAAAAATCTAAACTGATGAAGAGAGACGGGCAATATAATTCAACACTCCCCCTCATGTCTAGACATTTTTAGTCCTTATACATGGGATCGATTTAGGTTGTAGAATCTTTTATTTTTAATATTGCATTGACAGAGTCTGGAATGTGACACCTCTTGGCTCGGATCCATATTAAATTATGCTCCATCCAATTTATCCCAAAGTCCAAATTGATGGAGGGAGACGGACAATATATTTCAACATATTCGACTGAAAAATAAGAATTTTATAAATCTAATAGTGTTTCTGGGCTATTAACTTTTCCATACCTTGAATGATACATCAATGCAAATTGAGTCGCGGATTAATTAAAAGAAGCTATGTGTGAGAAAAGGATTTTTTTTCTTACCAAAATATATTAACATATAAGATATCTTTATCTTTACCTACTAATAAAGCAAATAGTGCTTCTGCCCGTCCGTCATTAAAAATGCCCTTGAAGTTGGCAATAATTACCCACCAATGCCACCCGTAAGTGGCAAAAACGATTCGTTTTTAATTTCTAATATCGCTCCAGGGTTCTGTTATTAAAGGTGGATACGATATAATAGCACCAATGCATGAGCAGCGTGATGGCTGAGGCAACGATGCTCCACACAGGAGACCAGGGTTCGATCTTGGTTCTCACGCTTTTTCTCTTTCTTTTTACCAAGCGCAGTAATGGGCCAGCCCATGTGCGGGTCGTGGCGCCCCCTGTTTTCTATACCTTTTTTTATTTCTATTTTGTTTTTTCCCTAAAAATAAATTTCGGATTGATGGCGCCCCCTATTTTTTATTTCTTTTTACTTTTTTATTTCTGTTTTGGTTTTTTATCTCAAAATTAATTTCGGATTTCCAAAATATCAAACAATTGCGAGTTCTGAAAAAAAGTAGGAAAATGGTAAACTGTTTGTGAATTTAAAAAATATTCTAAAAATCAAAAAATGTTCATTACTTAAAAAATTGCTCACAAATTATAAACAAATCACGATTTCTAATGATTTCATGAAATAAAAAATGTTCATGATTTTTTTAAATGAGCCAATATTCAAAGCATATTCAGGAATTTAAAAATCATGTCCATCAGCTTTTAGAAAATGTTCACAAAAATTAAAACACATCCGTAAATAATGAACAAAACTAATTGTAGGTTCCATAAAGGTTTTATTAGGAGATCTATATAGCTCGTTTTATGATTTTATTTAGTCCTTCGCGTTGGGTAAAAAAGGGTTTCCGTGTTTTGTACAACGCTGAACCCAACAAAATTGACATAACTTTCTAAGGGTTTGTTTTTGTAAGCTATATTAAAATGACTAAATGTCTATTTTGCTTCCATACACAGTTATGCTTATTTTCATATCACAATAGTGGTTATGGTAAACACCGCTACGCTAAGTCCAGACGAGACACTTTATTTATCAGTATAGCTCAGGCAGGGTCCGTCAATGCAGTTTGCTCAGCCACAAAATATTTTGTTGTGACGCCTTAAAAAATCAAGTCTTGATGAGCATCATATTGTTCTTTTTTGAAATTACATTTTAAAAGTGTCTTATCGTATCATGACATGATTTGTATATACTTTGTGAATTTGATTCATACTTTTTTATATCTACCACACATGTATAACTTGATAGTTTTTTTCCGTTGCAAGGCACGGGCATTTCCAAAAATGTTCGCTAAATCAAAAAAAGTTCGTCAAATTCAATAACTATTCCACCCAATTTCTAAATATTTTCATCGATTATAGAATGTTTGCCAGTTCAGGAAAATTGCTTAAAAATGTTCACAATTTCTAAAAAATGTTTGTAAATAGCAAAAAATATTCATAAATTGAAAAAATGTTCTTGATTGTAGAAAATGTTCAGAAATTTGTAATAGTATGTTGTTTGCGATTTCAAATATGTGCATGAGTTTAACAAATTGTTCATAATTTCAAAATGTTCATGATTTCGAGAAATTGAGAGAGATATTGTATCTCGGTGATGCAACGAAATGTGATCATGACCATTTGAAATTATGAATTTTTTTCTCCCGTTGTAATGCACGGGCCCTTTTGCTAGTTTATATTAAATCTAGCCGCGCAAAGGCACGATTTATCCAGCTTGTTGCAGAAACGACCATACAGACAATGGAGATGGTAGCATGCTTTTAGTTGGAAGCTCATCAAAATCCACACAGTAATAACATCTCTTCGCAAACCAGGCAAACCGCACAGAGTTGGAAGCTTCATATCTCTGCCAAACTGATCGTTCATCACACCCAAAGCAAGCGCACACCATGCATACATATAGATCAACGAGTCTTGAGTCCTGAGCTTGAGCTACTTGCCGATGATGTTCTGGTAGGTGTACAGCTTGGCGCACGTAAGGAAGTAGCCGAAGTTGAGGGCGACGAGCAGGGTGAGCAGCCAGTAGAGGTTCTCCAGCCGGGACGCGTTCATGTTGTCCGGCAGCCAGGTGGTGGCGCGCTGGACGATGTTGACGAGGGCGGTGCTCAGGTAGAACCCCAGCGCCACGATCATGGCCATCATGCCCGTCGCCGTGTTCTTGAGCGACGGCGGGAACTCCTGGTAGTACAGCGTCACCTGCGCCGGGAAGTGCAGCGCCTCCCCCGCCCCGGCCACCGCGAACGGCAGCACCAGCCACATGGCCGACAGCGGCGACGCCCACGCCGGGTCGCCCTCCTGGCCGTGCGCGCGCACGGTGGCCGTGCGCTCGCGCTCCACGAGGGCCGACGCGGCCATGCTCAGCACGGTCAGCGCCTGGCCCGCGCCCACCAGCTGCAGCGGCGTCGGCGTGTGGCCCGTCACCCGCCTCCAGAGCGGGAGCAGGGCCCGGTCGAGGAGGCCCAGGAAGATGACGACAGAGACGAGGGAGCCGACGATCATGGAGCCCGCCGGCACCGTGAAGGGCCCCACGGCGCGGTCCATGACGAGCGCCTGCAGGACCGTGAAGTTGATCTGCACGCCGATGGCCACGCTCAGCACGATGGCCGCGCTCCAGATAGGCAGGATGCGCAGCACTGTCTTGAAGTCCTCCACCTGCTGCACAGTGCACACGCGCCACGGCCGGAGCGCCGACCCGCTCGCGCCGTCCACGTCGCCGTCGGTGATCACCGCAGCACGGTTCAGGAAGCTGCACGCGATCTGGATCAGTTAGCGTGGAATTAAGTGGAAATCATTGTGTGGATGTCATTGTCGTGTATGATTTCTCAATTAGTGCTAAGATGCGGTGCTAAGCACATTAAATAGCTAAGCAACTAAAGTCCTCAATGCAAAGGTGCTTAACTTGTTGTAGCTAAGCATCCTTCATTTAATGATTTAGCAACTTAAGTTATCCATGCATTGGTGGGCTTTTTTCATTTAAGCGTTTTTTCTAGGTTCCCGCGCTTAGCATTGTTTCTTCCCAGGGTCACTACATCCATCTCTCTCCTCTTAATTACCTTGCCACATTATCTTTTTTGCCTACATGACAGACTTAGCACCTGTACAAGATGGAGCATTGGGAGGGGCCTTATATGACCATGCATGTTTACAAGAGTGCCATCCACTAGTTGTTAAGATCTTCATTTCATCCATCTTAATTAATCACGACCATTTGTAGTTGCAGTCGTTGAGATTCGGGTGATGTCACACTTGATGCTTTCATTTCGAAATGTTATAATCATACCTCCATAACCTTGCTTTCATTATATTACTTAAGTTTGTGGGTGAGACTAATTTGTCGAGCTGAAATTTCAATTATAGTGACATTTTGGTTCTATAAAACACACACGAGCTTAAATTATAAATTTATGATTGTTTAAACTCTTGGTCCTGACTTTTCTTTTATCATATAGAACTCGTAGCATGTATTCTGACCTCATCCAGTGCATAGATGCTTAGAGATGAGGTGCTAAGTGCACATAAGAGCTTAGCAACTACTCTATACTCTCCAATACATAGGTTATTAGCTTTCTGTTGCTAAGTTTTCTTCATTTGGTGAGTTGTAAACTGTAAACTGTGCTTTGATCTAGGTACACCGTACTTATAAACAGTAGTTATATTTGTGGGTGTACGTGAGACTAATTCGCTGAGTAGAAACTTTAGTGACAATGGCATTTTGGTTCTAGGATGTATGTGTAAGCTTAAATTATACTACCTCTATCTCAAAATAAATGTCGCGGTTTTAGTTCAAATTTGTTCATTTATTTTAGGATGGAGGGAGTAGTCTTTTAGGCTCTCTCTGGTCCTACTTTTTTTATTTTATTATCTCTTTAGAACCGATACAACATATATTCTAACTGATGTGCTAGTGCATTCCTTTACTAGCTACCGCCTAGTAGCTAATACACTACTTCTCTGAACGCAATCTTGCTATCCAGGATATGGACGGGCTAAAAGTTTGATGGGCTGTAAAGTCAATATTTTTCGTGCCTGGAGAGTTCATTATAATCAAGAAAATTAAGCACTATTAATTTGTGTAGCATGGTCGTGTGATAATATGTCCATGTCTTTGTTCAATGATCACCATATGATAAGATTATTATAGCGCGAAGGTGGGAGTTAATTTGTCACAGGGACATCGAGGCAAACCCTTGCCCCACACATACCCAACACTGGACCCATTATGCTCAAAACCAAATTTGTGTAGATTTAATTGTGGATTTATGTCATGTTTTAGAAAACTCTAGATAACCACCAATAGGGACAGATGAAAAGTAGACTACAAACCTACAAATAGTGACGAGAATATTTCCATTTTCAGTTTGCATGAAGATGAGTAAGAGAGGCTAATATTGCAATAACAGTGATGTGTCTTTTTCCATGGAGGTTATAAGCTTCTCACAATATTGTGATGTTCTAACGTATGCTATTTGCTCCACAACCTCTTTAGCCCTTCCTCTAAAATTTAATCTCCTAAACTTATCCACACACCTTAACTCCCCAAATTGAAGGAATAAAAAACTAGGCGCACCTATTCCTTCCCGTGAACTTAACTCCTCAAACGAGCTTAACCCCACATGGAAGTCTCTCTCCATCTTGTTCTTCCTTCCTTTCTTCTTCTTCCTTAAGGCATGGTCTTGAGTTTACGCGGTCAATGACGACTTATGTCCAGTAGATGTGCAGGAGCTAGCTAGGACCTAAATGTACGCTCGCGAGGAAGGAGTCGAGAAATTCAGTGAAATTTGTCATACAAGAATCACAATTTGAGCACTCTTTCATTTGAATGGGTTCTTCTCCTCTATGTTCTCCTGTCGGCAAAAAGGTGTGATCTGGGATGTAATGATTCGTCAAAATTGGAGACGATGCCCGACGACCATGTTTTCACTATACGTGCTTCTCTTTGTAGGTGTTGCTCTCTAGATGATGTCATGCCAGTGGCTGGGGACATTGGGGACAAGAGAGACAGTGGCCGGGGATGGCATGGAGGAGCGCGGCGGCAGTGTTCAAGTATGATGTAGAAGACGAGAAATCAAAGAAAATCCTTGTTGGAATCTCGCCGGAGGTTGGAGTGGGTGCATGGGCGTTAGGACCATGACTAGGGAGGGCGGGTAGGAGTGCCATCATGGAATTGGTGGAGGAGAGAAAAATTGCTGGTAGAAAAAAATTTAAGGGATTAAAAGATTTTAGGGGAAGTGTTAGAGATGGTCTTATAGTACACAAAAATGAATATCTAACCTACATATAGTGTTTTCATGGGCAAAAGTATTTATATCGAGGTTCCACGGATGTTGAAAGATATGGCACCACGGGTATTTATATATGACAGAACCTATTCTCAAGTATTGTGTTGTGGGGCTGATGGGACATGGAAAGGGAGCCGCAGCTACTCCAATTGGAAATATTAATATTCTGAGTGGACGTGGTAGCTATAGCATTTTTGAGCAAAGGTGTCGGGGTTGTGTACGATCGAACAAGGTCCATGCGTGCAATCGTTGAAGATTAATTGTGCGCCATCGGTTGTGGCACAATCGTGCTAAGCAAATGGCAGGAATATATGTATGTACATGTCAGAAAAGATGGCAGGCATATATGCTAGTAGTAGCTAGATGCCCGTGAAAGGCTAAGCACGGTTGGTACACTATGATTTTAGCCATGGAGAGTATGTGCTTATGATCGTGGCCTTGCTTGTTTTATTTACTTGTATGTCAAGCTACGTAGGTGCAGCCGGGCCCTTCTGCACATACTTTTGTTACTCGAGGATGGGCCAGTACAATACAAAAGCACCTCCTAACAGAAGAAAAAAAAAGTGTCTCAAAAAAAAATCATCATGAGCTGCACTATCCTCTCATTAGTTGGTCAGCCTTTTATGGTGGAATCTGCTTATCCAAATTCAAGTTCTAGAGTCTAGACTTAGCGTGCATGTTTCCTGGATTTATTTCAGAATTTGACAGTTTTATTTTTCAGTGATTAGTGATGTGCCATCAACAATGACGCACTTGTGGGGCTTCGTCAATCTTAAGACTTTGACTTCGACAATGATAAGATTTGTTGAACGTTGCTCATACAAAGTATTATGTGCGTGCATGACTTCATTGAGGTGAATGTATTCACTTCGTGAGCGTCCATTTCTATGTTTTTTGTGTAAGAAAATCATCCCGGCGAGGAAAACCCAAAATAAATTCATGCTGTTCTTTCATATTTCTCTAATTATGAGTAGATATTATTCCCTACTCCAATCATTTGCCTGGAGAAACAATATAGGTTTCCAAAACTGGCCACGATCTATTAAAATTTAATTTCTGACGTAGAGGGGTGGATTATATAATTATTACTTTTGTTGGGGAGTAGATTCCGCATATAATAAGCACATGCATGTGCATGTGAAATCTTTTCTTACCTAAAGCTGTCGCTCGGAGGAAGGACACCGTCGCCGCCGGTCTTGCCATCGTCGTCTTCCCTACGTAGCCCGTGGTAAAACTTGAGCTCCCCCGGCGCCACGACACCGACCTTCCTCTTCCTCGCGGCGGCGACGACCACCCTGGCGAGCCCCGTGAAGGGGCTGCCCTGGGCGGCGGGGTGCCGGTAGTACCGCGCGCCGAGGAGCAGCGCGGCGAGGCCGACGACGCTGGCGGCGCAGGAGACGCCGAAACCGAGCGTCCAGGACACCGTGTCCTGGACGTAGACGATGACGGTGGCGCCGAGCACGGAGGACGCGTAGAGGAGGATGAAGTACCAGTTGAAGAAGACGTCGCGGTCGGCGGTCGCCTCGAACTGGTTGGTGCCCATGGTCGCCTGGTTGAACCGCGCCCCCGCCGCGCCCAGGCAGAGCAGGAACACGGCCGCGTACAGCGCCGCCATCTGCCCCGTCGACGCCTGCTCGCACGGGCCGGCGCCGGGCTGGCACGCCGCCGGCCGCAGGCCCGGAAGGCTCGCCGTCAGCGTGAACATGACCAAGGACTGCACGCGCGACACGGACTGGTCAGTGGAGCAGAAGCTTGAACTTACATGTGCGCGCGCGCGTAGATCATAGACTTACGAGGACGGAAGTGGCCATGGCGACGGCGACGATGGGGTAGCAGCCGAAGAAGGCGTCGGCGACGATGGCGCCGGCGACGGGGGCAACGCTGATGGAGCCGGCGATGATGGTGGAGATCTGCGCCGCGTCGACGCTGGGCACGTGGTACTCCGTTATCAGATAGACCACCATGTTGGACATGGCGCCCGCGGTCGCCAGCCCGAGGCACAGTATGGCCACTGTAAACATCACACAAACTTGTGAACTCTCGGTTCCTCGAGGAACTCGTGATCATCAGAGAGTTGAGGCACAGACCTGCAAGGAAAGGGAAGGTGATCCATCCTCCCTTCCGGTTCTTGGTGTCCTTGAGGGACTCGTGATCACCGGAGCTGAGGCGGCGAGGCTCCTCCTGCTGCGACCCGCTGGCCTCCATGATGTCTGTCTCTCTTGCTGTTCCTTTGGCACAATGATTGAGCTAACTCGGCCAGCTGCACATACAACTGCCACAAAACAGTTATATATAAGAGCACTGGGCGTAGGTGAGCGTGTGCAGTGAGAGTGAGACACTAGCTAGCAAAGCTTATTATATAGTCACACACTCACACTCACACTATCTCTAGGAGGGCTGGTGATGGATGTTAAAACTTAGACTGGTAGACGGTGGAGTTGGCCAGCCATCTCCTATAATAAGACAAAGACAAGAAAAATCGAGAGCACGTTAAAGCTCCATGTCTGACTCGTGTGGACAATAGTCTTGTCTACCGCTACAACCAGTCAGTGACCCTGCTTTTTCAAAAAGATCAACTATTGAATAGTACTAGTATATGTTAATTTGCTGGTAGCAAATAGGGGGCAAATAAAAAAACAGTCTCATTAAGTCTTGGTCGACTGAGACTTCGTTAAGTCTCAGTCAATACTATGAAGCTGTTCGGTGATCCACTAGCTTCATCAAATTTGAGAATCTGCAGAGCATCTATTCTCCCACTTCGGCACTTTTAACTAGTGCTCCGCCAACTCCCGAAGCAAGAGTGTGGAGGAGGAGGGCCGAACATGCCCTATATCTGTAAGATCGTACATTAAGATCCATGCAAAAAAAAACATTTTTTTTCTCTTGCATGTTTTGTCATTGTCGACTAAGACCTAGCCACACCTATAAAAGAAAAAACAAAAAAAATTTGCCGAAAAAGAAACTTGCAATAATCAAACAAGATGATTACCTTCAGACTTGACTATGCTAGCTATCTCATCATGGAAGTTTTGAAGCCAGCATACAGTTCACTGTTGCGAACAACCCATACAAGCGAGGGTGTGACTCGCCTCATGCAAATTTGCATGTCGGCTGATCTTAGCTAGACTAATGTTTCTTTCTTTAATCAAAATCCTTCTGATCTCTCTCATATGCTATATGTACCGCGGTCCCTTGATTGAATCATTTGCAACAACTCGGTGCAGTCAAATTTTGAAGACTTATTTGGTTTGATTTAAGTCAAATTTGTTTAAATTTGACCAAGTTCATAATATTAACATTTACAACCTCATATAAAGTTATAAACACCATAAATATATATAATTCATTTCAGATCGGGTGGCATATGTTTTGTGTTTTAGACGTTAATGTTGATAACTTCTAGATACACTAGTGCAGGACCGGTCAATAGCACCGGTCCGTAAGGCCCTTTAGTGCCAGTTCGGTAACCAGCACTAAAGTGTGGGCACTAAAGCCCCCCCTTTAGTACCGGTTCAGCACGAACCGGTGCTAAAGGGCAACCACGTGGCACGAGTCAGCTCCGGGGGCAGGGAGCCCTTTAGTACCGGTTGGTGACACCAACCGGTATTAAAAGGTTGGGGGGGTTTGGGTTTATGATTTCTTTTTCATTTAATTTTGTGTTTTCCATTTAATTCTTTTTCGTTTGCTGGTATTTTACGATACTACATATTGTACACGTTATGCATATATATATATATATATATATATATATATATATATATATATATATATATATATATATATATATATATATATATATAGAGAGAGAGAGAGAGAGAGAGAGAGAGAGAGAGAAAGTAGCACTATTATGATCATGGGATCATAATAGTTATTCTGATCACAGCGCTCTATATATGGCCCGAAGAGGCGTTCCCGAACTCAGAACCCGCAGAGAAAAAAAAGCCCACTCCAACCCGCTCGTCCACCACCTCTCCCGATCCCCAACTTCCTCCCGATCTTCCCGCTCCCAGCCACGTCCACCTCCCCTGAGCCCGCCTTCTTCCGGCCAGCCGTCGCCCCCGCTTCCTCCCAGCGCGAGGGCGCCCCCACCTCCTTCTGGCGCCACCGTTCTTCCTCGCCCCCATATCCACATTCTTCTTTAGCGAGCTCCTGACCGCCGCCACCGTTCCCCACCACCACCGGCCCACTCCCGCCCCGCTGGCTAGCCGGGAGCCGCCATGCCCACCCTTCCCTTCAACCAACCTCGTCCTTCCTCCCTGTCGATGCCGTGGGAGCTCCCATCCCGCGGCGCCGGCAACCACCTATCTCTCCCAGATCCGTTGGTGGTGTATCGGATATCGGCTCACAGCCAGTTCCCGCGACCCAGGCAACCGCCGGATTAGTAAGGCGCAACCCCTGTGATCCAGCACCGCTGCCAAGACCGACCTCCAACTGCTCGCCGCTGCCGCTGAGGTCCACTGTTGGCCCACCACCTACAGCCGCGCGCTGCGGCAACCACTCCTCACCACAGCAATCCACCACCAGATGTGTCGGCCACCACGGGCGCCGCCTACCCCTGCCCTGCACTCCGCCGCACCCTGCCTTCTTCCCCCTGCCGCTAGCTGCTACTAAAAAACTTGCCGACAACGCTGCTTGCTAGCTGATATTGGTCTGTGCCCGGCGTATCGTTTTTTGGGGTGTTTCAATGGATAGTCCAATTTCAACAAAAAGCTCAGTTCAAGGAGTTATGTAAAAAATACAAAATACGAGCCATTTTCAGTTTAAGAGAGATGTAGCACAACTGCTTGTTTTGCTTGCCTCTTGGTGATTGTCTTTTTGATGTACCTTTTGCGCTAAGTGTTGTACAATATTTGCTTGTTTCTTCCTATCAGATGCACTTTATTGGCTTGATGGATTCATCTGTGTTGGTGGTTAAGGACTATATATGCCTAGTAGACCAGTGACTGTTAGAGAAGTTTGTTTTAAAATGTACCAGAACAGAAAAATGCTAGGGAAAGAGGACAAGAGGGCGCCATGATACTACACCTTTTTGTATAGTGCTACACATTGTTTAGAAAGGGCTTGGGGCGTGCACCCACAACTCCATATGCACATCCATTTTGGCGAAACTTTCCTGCAGAATGATGAAATCTACAGAACGAAAATTGCTCTTACATATCCTAGAAAAACGATGATAGAAAAACAAACCAACAGAAGTTTACCAAAAAGAAACTACAAAAGTACATTAGAAGTTTAGGACGACACATGGAGATTTCGGACCAAAAGAAGAAGTTCAAACATAGAAGATGGGAAGTTCACGAGCAAAAAAATGTGAAGTAAAATGAAATCGAAAAAATGAAGTTAATGAAATTCACTAAAAAATATTGTTCATTGGAACAAGTTTGAATAAAAGAGGAACACACCATCAAAATATCCCACAACAGAAGGCCAAACTAAAATAACAAAAATAAATCAAAAATGTTTAGTTAGAAAACAGATTTCCCCGTTTCTCAAAAAACCTAGAAGTTTAAATAAATAACAAAGCGGTTCAATGCTTATTACTACATTAGGATTTTTTCCGTTACTAAAGAAAAACACAGGAAGGCCAAAAAATTAAAAAATAGAGCAGCTCAAAATTTATAGAGAAAATGGAATTTCCCCGTTCTACAAAAAAAACTAGAAGTTCAAATTAAAATAACAGAGAAGTTCAAACTTTATAAAAAAAACTCAGATTTTTCTCGTTACTAAATAATAAAATGAAAAAAAATTCAAATTAAAGTAAAGAAAGCACTAATTATTTTAAATAGAATATGAAAAGTGCGATATTACATTGCATTAAAAAAAGTGGTTTACAAAAACTTATGGGGATGCTGATATTTTAAAAATCTGAAAGTTCAAGAAAAATGAGCGAGAAGTTCAAATAAAAAAGGTACTTAAAAAATCTCTATAATAACGATTTTCCCCTTTGTAAAAAAATCAGAGAAGTTCAAATTAAAAAAAGAGGAGCATTTCAAAATAACTTATATTTTTTTCCTTCCCCAAAACACTAGAAGTTCAAATTAAAATAACGGCGTGGTTCAATGTTTATAAAGAAAAAGGATTTTCCTCATTAATAACAAATTAAACCAAGAAGTTCAAATTAAAATAACGATGCAATTGAACGTTTCTTCTTAGTGGCCACTTACTGTGTTTTCTTTTTGTAAAAAAATGTGTATTCCCAATTAAAAGACATAGAGGTTCAACTTTAAATAATCAAGTAGTTCAATATTTATTACATAACTAGGACTTTTCCCGTTACTAATGAATAACACCAAGAAACCCTAAATTAAAAGTTTGAAGTAGTTTGATGTTTATAAAAACTCAAATTTTCCTCAAAAATATTAAAACCAAGAAGTTCAATTTTGAGAGTTGAGTAGTTCGATGTATATAAAAAAACTCAGGTTCTCACATTACTAGAGAATAAAACCAAGAAGTTCAATTGTAAAAAAGCAGAGCAATTTGATATTATATTTGAAAAATTGGATTTTTATAGTTACTAAAGAATAAAATCAATAAGTTCAATTTCAAATAAGGAAGTTCGATGTTTCTAAAAAACCTCCAATTTCCACATTTCTAAAAATACACAATAAAGTTCAAATAAAAAGATAGATCAGTTCAATACTTATAAAATCATCGAATTTGTTGCAAGAAGTTCACGTACACCTTCGTGCACGGTTTATAATTTATATTGCGGGACGTCCGACCACCAATTACATGTTTTAAAATGGCAAGAAAATGGCATCCGACTTTCAATTGCTTGCAATTCGATATACACACAAAATTGTGACAGAAGTTCATAGTGAAAACAACGAGAACTTCAAGTACCACAAGGAATGCATTTTAGGTGAGAATAAAAACATAGAAAAATAAAAGCATAAAAGGTTTGTTGAAAGAAGTTCAAGTGCTCTGTCCAGGGAAGTTCAAAAATTCTTGCGAGAGAGGTTCACCTCGTATTTCCATGTTTGATTTTTTCCTTATAAAAATCGAATACAATTATTTACTCAAAAATATGAAAAGGGGAAGTTCAAATTGAAATAACAGAGAAGTTCAGAGTTTATTGAAACCTAGGATTTACCTATTCAAAAAATAAAAAACACAACGACATTTTTTGCACTTTTAAAAACAACTCATAAATGGAAAAAGGTTGCTAGAAGTTCAAGTACTCGATGAGTAAAAGTTCAAAAAAATCTTGGAAGAGAGGTTCACCGTGTATTTAGATGTCCAAAATACATAAAAAATATATGTTGTTTTTTGTGTTTTAAAATAATTCTCTCAAACCATAGAGAAGTTCAAAGTGATAACAACCGGAAGTTCATGTACTACATGATGTGTATTTCATATAAGAAAAATACAATAAAGTGAAACAGAGTGAAGTTCAACTACTTCACGCACTGCAAAAAATAGCACGTCAAAAACAGAGTGAGGTTCAAACAAACATGCTCCAAAAGTTCAACTACTTCATGCAGTGCGTTTCCGTTCACGATGAAGGCAGAAATCATGATCTCGTCATTTTCTAATTTACTTCAAAACGGCAGGAATATCATTTGTGTAAGTTCAAGTCCTCAGTTGGAGAAAGTTAAAAAATATGTTGTGAGAGAGGTTTGTACAAAGAGAATATCATTTGTGTAACACTCACGAAAATGATGGGAAAATTAAAAACAAAAATACGTCACAGAAGTTCAACGTGAAAACAACACGAAGTTCGACTACTATAGTGAATGAATTTGAGATGAAAAACTTTTAAAATTGTCACGAGTATGAAAAAACGATCAACACGGGAAAGTTACGTGTTTACAGCAGTTTTCCATCGGTATATCACTTGCTCAATTACGGTGAGTGGATGGAGAGCTACGAGCAGTGGATGGAGAGCTACGAGCAAAAAAATCACGTGAAAAACAGAGTGAAGTTCAGGTACACGCGCCGAGAAGTTCAGGTTCTTCACGTAGTGCATTTTCGAAGAATCTGTTCGCGATAAAGGCAGAACGCATGATCCCACCGTTTTCGAAATTACTTGAAAACGGCTAGGAATCAGAGAAAACCATCAACATGAAAAAGTTTCGCATTTTCCGTAGCTTTTCAGCGGTATATTATTTGCCCCATTCCGATAAAGTTTGTAGAAATTACGGCGAAAATACTTTTTTCGCCATTTTCAAAACTGACTTAAAATCGTAAAGAATTGGGAGAAAAAATACATACCAAAAAGTTTCAAATTTGTTCAAGCTTTCCAACGCCATATCATTTGCTGCATTCGGACGAACGGTTAAAAAATTAGCTCGAAAATACGATTTGGTAGGACTTGGACCATTTTCTAAATTACTCTTCAACCATTCAAAATTAGAAAAAACATTCAAGATGAAAAAGTAGCGCAATTTCATAAGCTTTCCAACGCCGTATCATATGCCTCAATTGGATTAGCCGTTTAGAAATGACACCGAAAAAACGAACTCAGCTGTTCGGTTTACGAAATTTTACATTTTTTTAAATTACTCTTTAACCATAGGGAATTAGAGAAAACTTTCAACATGTGGAAGGAGCGGTTTTGCAGCAGCTTTTCAACGCCATATTATATGTCTCATTTCGATAAACGGTTTAGAAATGCGATCGAAAATACGATTCACGTTTTTTGTGTGAAGAAAAAACGGTTTCAAAACTGCTCTTAAACCGCTTATATTTTGCCAAAAATTGAAGTTGGGTCATGATATGGGTGTCCATAGCTTTCCAACGGTATATCGCAAGCCCCATTTGGGCAATGTTGGCGGAAGTTCAACCTAGTTCATAGGGAAGTTCAACGTACTACTAGCGGGGCAGGTCAGGTTGTGATCAGAATATTATTCTGATCCCGTGATCAGAATAATGTTTATGTATATATATATCATCGAATGTCTCACAACCATCATTAATTCACACATATATACACACATGTATATATATATATACAATTAGCTAGCTATATACAATTTCTCCTAATTGGTGCCTTCGGAGCCAGTGGCATTAGCCTAATTAGTGCCTTCGGAGCACGATGACAATTGGAAGTGGTTCATGGGGGCGGTAGCGGGTAATAGTATTCTCCTTTGGGATCTATGACCTGGTCGAGCAAAAATCCCGCTATTTCCTCTTGAATTGCTTCTATGCGCTCCTCTGCTAGGAGCTGCTCCCGCACCTCTCTGAACTGTTAAGAAGGAGATCAATATGCATGTGTATTAGTTGTGTGACTAGATACCGATAATGGTGTAAAAATTGTGAATAGTGTTCTGACAAACGTACCCAATCTCTGTCTTTGAGATCTGCTCCTTTCGGACGCCATCGTGCGAATGTTCTCGCAAACGTAGTATGCACACATATTATTCCCCGGCGCCTGCTTCAGGGCCTTTACGAGAATAGAGTTTGATCAGATAATAATTAATCAAGCATGATAATTAAAGAGATGGCAGCTAGCTAGCTAGTACTACTTAATTACTTACCTTGGGTCGATACCATTTCAGCTTTTGTTTCCATTGGCCTGGAGTGACGCTGATGAAATTTGCCCAAGCCCTGCCCGCCGACAAAGAAAATGAATAAATGGTTATCAAATAGTTCATATCAGGAAATGACGAACTAAATAGGCCGAGATATAGTTAATAATGATTGAAATTACCTGTTGACTATCCCAAACAAGATGGTGTGGTCACTTTCTTTTTTAAGTAGTGAGTCCAGTATTTCAACTGTTCCTTCATCAACTTTAATGATTAACAAGATCTAGTGAAATCTGCATGCACACACGTTTGCATGTCTTAATTAAGTGGGCATATGTAAGCAAAAACATGTAACTAGCTAGTAGGCAAAAACAGAATTTGTAGTACAAGACAGTGTGACTCACTTGAAGTTGTAAGGAAGTAGTATATCTTCATTGGTATTGAAGCGCTTGAAGAACTCTAGCATGCTTTCCTCTACACTTTTTTTTCATAATATGCATCTAATTTCCATGTGTATTCATTAATGGTATTTGGGTCAATGAACCCAATGCCATAACGTCCACCTTTTTTCATTTCATACATCTTCATCATGCATAATACCACAGAAAAGAATATAGTGAGGATAATTACAGGTAATGATTGATCAAAATGATCACTACAGCTAGCTTGAGACTTAAATTACAGAAAGAAATCACTTACAGACAATAGCAACTGACGATAGATTTGTCGAGTGCGTCTTGATTGTATAACTGAAATAGTTCTAAATACTCAACGGACACATCTTTCTCATGGAAGTAATGATCCTTCTTGACATTCACCATGAGGGACTCCCGATTGGAAATCTTGGTAATGTCCATGTGCCATTGATGCAATGCATACATTCTCGTTGGGAGCTTCTTGAGCTCGTCTGGCTCGACCAAAGGTTGGCCCCGGACATATTTCCGTTTTATTTCCTCCTCTCTAAGCGGAGACATAGGCTCGATATCGAGGAGTTGTCCAACAGTGATCTTGAGCATTTCATCCTGCTCAATATGCTGTCGGTTATTACCACATCGCCCAGCTGGGGAATGTTAACGGTTTGCCCACAATAATATTGGGCGCGCGTACTCTCATGTGTTGTTGGCACAACAAGCGGGGGGATTGATTGCGCCTCCTATTCTCCCAGCTGGGGAACGGTTTTACCGCATTTTTTGCCAGCTGATTTGCTCGAGTTCGAGCTCGCCTCATTCTGTAGACGTGCTCGATTTAACTTCCTGAGGTGTCGCTCATAGTTTGTGTCAAAAAGCTTGGGAGCTGGTGGTCTAGCCATACGAATGAAGTGGTCAATCTTTTCCTCGGGCACTTTATCCCTTGGCGGCGGTGGCGGTTTCGGTGCAAAATGGGCTTCCACCTCGGCCTTCGATATGGCTGCGTTTTCCTCCTCGGACTTGTCGTAAGGCCTCTGCGGAAGAGGCGCGAGGCTACTTGGACCATATTGAAATCGCTTGCATCCGCCTGTACCTCCCGTCCTACCTCGACTTGTACCGCTACGCACCATAGCTGCGGCGGCTCTCTTTCGTGATTGTTGAGGCGGCGGAGACGGCTGGCGTGGCTGAGTTGGACGAGGAGGAGTGGCCTGAAGCTATGCCGGACTTCAAGGAGGAGTGGCCTGAAGTTGTGCCGGACTTAGAGGAGGAGTGGTCTGACGCTGTGTCGGACTTGGAGGAGGAGTGGCCTGACGCTTTGCTGGACTTGGAGGAGGAGGAGTGGCCTGGCGCGTTGGTGGACTTGGAGGAGCAGGAGTCTGCTGACTCGGTGGCGGACTTCGACGAGGAGTCGGCTGACGCGGTGTCGGTGGCCTTCGAAAGATGATGCAATCCTTTCTCCATAGGATGATACGATGTTTGGCCTTTCCCAGTGTGTGCTCCTCGTCACCTCCAGGAATGTCAAGCTCTAGCCCCGAATATTGGTCCACCACCTCATCAACCAAGACACGAGCATAGCCCGCTGGAATCGGGTTGCAATGGAAGGTTGCCTCGGGGGGATTTGTAAAAGCAACAACGTCCGCCATCTTCATGGATATGTTCTTCATTTTGAATTGTAGCTCGCAGTTAGTGTTCTCCATGATGTCATCCACGGGGTATCTATCCAGCATTGCGTCGCCCGGGGCGGAACCCACGCTGCTTCTCGGCATGGATGGGACGGTGCTATCCAATGCTGGATCATCCGCTAGCTGTTGCAGCTGCTGAGACCCCCTTTGCTGGCTAAGTGAGTCGATCTGCTCCTGCTGCCGCTGGAATTTGACTGCCAAGTCCGCGTGCACTGATTCTAGGCCTTGAAGACATTCATAGTCCAGCTTCCTCTGCTCCTCCTCCATCTTCCTCCTCTCCTCCTCCGCAATCTTCTTTCTCGCACGGGTTCTGTAGTCAGCGTTCCAGTCCGAAAACCCCTCATACCACGGAATAGCACCCTTGCCTCATGTTCTTAACGGGTGTTCAGGATTTCCCAGGGCACGAGTAAGCTCGTCATTCTCTGTGTTGGGATGGAACACCCCCGATTGAGCCTCTTCTATTGCAACAAGTAGCTTATCTTCAGCTCCGTTCAGACATGCCTTCTTCGAAACTTTGCCTGTCTTCGGGTCCAACTCCCCCCCATGTGCATAGAACCAAGTCCTACACCTGGGGGCCAGCTCAATGTTTCTGGAGTGACACCTGCATCCTCCATCTCTTTCTCAGACTTAGCCCACTTAGGCATTGCCACCGCGTAGCCACCTGGCCCCAGCTTATGGAACTCATCCTTTTTTCGGCATTGGCCTTGTTTATTCTCGACCGTTCCTTAGATAATTCCGAATCCTTGAATTTCACGAAATCGTCCCAATGAGCACTTTGCTTCTCTAGTGTTCCCTCGAATACTGGAGTCTTCCTTCCTCCCTTGACGTACTTGTCCCATACACGATTCTTGTGGTTGTTGAATGCAACCACCATATTCCTAAGAGCAGCGTCCTTGACTTTCTCCACATCTGCATCTGTGAAATGATCTGGTAGGGTGAAATGTTCCATGAGAGTTTCCCAAAGCAGAAATTTTTGTCTGTCGTCGACAAAAGTAAGATCTGGGCGTGGCTTTGCTGGCTCTCTCCATTCTTGAAGGGAGATCGGGAGTTGGTCCTTCACAAGAACTCTGCACTGACGAATGAACTTGTCCACAATCTTCTTAGGCGCTAATGGTTCGCCATTAGGTTTGATGGCCTCGATATTGTACTTTACGCCCTCCTTCAACTTTTTGTTCGGGCCTCGTTTCCTGCTGCCTGAAGATTTGCTCGATCCGGATGGCTGAAATTAAGAAGAAAGATCGATTCGTTAATATATCTTCAAGTCATTTAAAACATGTGATGATCACCAGATGCCTGCTTATATAAATATACCTCGCCGGTCTTTGTTGTTTCAAGATCAACATTTTCTTCGTCATCAATATCATAATCATAGTTCATGACTTCATCAATTCGGTTGTCGCGATCGAATATCATATCACCCTCCCCGGTGTTGTTTAGATATCCGGAGCCGTCATAATCTTCTTCATTCTGATCATCATCTGGCCCACGAGGATGGCGTATGATATCGAACATGGTCTCTTCTCCCTCTCTGCCGGTATTGTCCGCCATAGCTTTTATTTAACTAATCCAAAAAGAAATATAAAAAAATTTAGTATTCAAATTACAATGCATAGATGCAATCAATTAATAAGGAAAAACTGAATCAATCATAGTACATAATAAGCATCATCGAATATAATCTCGAATACATCGTCTCGAATAATAGATATAATCTCGAATACATCGTCTTGAATAATATATATCAAATACATCACTAGCTAGCTAGCTAGCTAATAAAGATCGAATACTAAAGAGTAATCTAGGCCACTCGCGGTTCCTGAGGCACGGGCGGTGGACAACCAAAGTGAAGGAACCATCACTGGATCATAGCTCGGGTGATCTCCCCAAAGAACCCGCCAAGTATTGGAGAACCTGACGTCCATAGCAGCCATGTCGTGATGGACATGCTCGTCCTCCTCCCTAACACGGCGACGTACCACCTTCGGCGGGACCGGCTCCCTCTGCACCGAAAGTGGCCCACGCGAACGCCACCAAAGGAGATCAAGGTCGACGACGGGACCCGGGGCCGGGTTCCTCACCAAGCGTCACGCCCCTGAAGGTAGCACCTCCCAGTGCCAGCCCGGCGGAGCCTAGTCCCGGACATGGGTCCTCTGAAGTAGGACGTCGTCGCGAACGGGTCGACGGCGAGGATGCGGGCCGGACATCGTCGACAACAAATACTATATGCCGCAAAAGTAAAGTAACATTTTTTAAATGATGGATTGTGATTTCATATATGCAAATTCTAAATTTTATAACTAAAAATATAAGAAACTAAAAAAATATCGATCATCGTCTAACAATTTGAAATTAATCTAATTCATGTAGCTAAAACTAACATTTCCAAAATTTCTAACATTTCTATATAACTAACATTTCTATAACATTTGTATAAAAAACAGAAAAAACCTTTGACATTATATATATTATAACTAACATTTCTATATACTATTTGACATTAATCTAATCTAATTAATTAATTCATCTAAAACTTTGTATGAAAAACATAAAAACAGAAAAACTAAAAACTAAAAACAGAAAAATTGTGTGTGTGTGTGTGTGCGCACGCGTGTGTGTGCAGTAGCTACGACCGGCGCCGGCGGTGCGGTGGCTTTGATCCATTGGAGGGAGGAGAGGGTTCGGGCGAGGGGCACACAGCGCGCGCGGGCGAGGTCGAGGCGACGGCGACGGCGAGGCGAGGTCGATCCAAGGCGACGGCGACGGCGAGGCGAGGGGACGGCGACGGGCCGGTGCGGCCACGAGGACGGGCCGGCGACGGGGGCGGCACGGAGTCGACGGGGACGACGCGACGAGGACGGGGGCGTCACGGAGTCGACGGGGACGGCGCGACAGGGGCGGCGACGGCGCGGGACGAGGCTGCGGCAGAGAGAAGTGGGAGATGAGAAACTGAAATTTTTCGAAGTGTTTGTTATATAGGGGACACCTTTAGTACCGGTTGGTGCCACCACCCGGTACTAAAGGCCTGTTTTGGCCAGGCCAAGCGGCGGGAAGAGCACACCTTTAGTACCGGATGGTGGCTGGAACCGGTACTAAAGACCCACCCTTTAGTACCGGTTCCAGCCACCAACCGGTACTAAAGGTGGTGTGCTGGCGCAGGTGCGATGCGGCAAGTTTAGTCCCACCTCGCTAGCCGAGGGGCGCCCGCACTGGTTTATAAGCCCCAGTGCGGTACCTCTCTCGAGCTGCTCTCATAAGCAGGCCTTCCGGGCCTACGTCTGCTGCTATGCCCTAATGGGCCTATTGGGCTAGCGGGCCTGCATCCTGGCCCAATTAGAATTTGGGTTTCTAGTCGTATGCAGACCGTTGTGGCCCAGTAGGTGGGCTTTTTTTCATTTAGTTTTTTCTTTTCTACTTTATTTATTTTGTTTTATTTATTTTTAGTTGTTTTTTGCTGTATTTAGAGTTTCTTTGTGAATATTTTTGCTTTAGGTACAAAAAAATAGAAACTTTCTGTTAGTGCCTGTAGTTTTCAAATTTGAATTGTTTAAATTTTGAATTATTTAAAATTTGTGTGAATCACTAGTTTGTGAATAACTTAACTTTAAAAATACATTTTTTAGTGATTCCTTTTTATTATGTTTAATATTAGTGTGTTTTATCATTATATTCAATTTGGTAATGCTTAGATTATTTAAAAAATGAAATGCCTTTGTAACATATGAGTTTTCATCCGAAACCCTGATAGTTCGAAAGAGATTGTTCATTTTGTACACGAAGTGCATCCAGTTTTTGCCGTAACACTCTCTACTTTTTTGCACATGCTATGTGGGTGAAATTATGATACCATGCCAACTTTCAACTTTTTTGGAGTTCATTTGAAGTGTTTTTCAATTTAGCTGAAAAAATCAGTAAATGCATGAAAGAATTTGTTTGCACATAAAATTTCTTCGCGTTTCAAATGCCAAAACACATAACTACCCCTAACTATTACAGAGATTCCCTCCTGGGTGTGAAACACAGAACAAAGTGATGATATATAGTAAAGCCGATCACATCCCAGATCTTTGGGTGTGAAACTTTTTCTTCGAGTGTGTCCCTTTGCGCCGTAACCATGAAAGATCTTCATCATTTAACGGGATGCTCGGGTCAATATTCACTGTGAACGGAACAATTTCATCAAACTTTTCATAATCTCCTGACATGTCTGTCTTGTCATCCACTCCCACGATGTTTCACTTTCCAGAAAAAGCTATGTGCCGCTTTGGCTCATCGTATGATGCATTCGCTTCCTTATCTTTTCTTTTTCTCGGCTTGGTAGACATGTCCTTCACATAGAAAACCTGTGCCACATCATTGGCTAGGATGAATGGTTCGTCTGCATACGCAAGATTGTTGAGATCCACTGTTGTCATTCGTACTGCAGGTCTTCCATTACCCCGCCTCATGTCATATTGATCCATTTGCACCGAAACAAAGGGACCTTCAAACCACGTCTATAGTCAAGTTCCCATATATCCTGTATATAACCATAATATGTTTCCTTTCCCGTCTTGGTTTCTGCATCAAAGCGGACACCACTATTTTGGTTGGTGCTCTTCTTATCTTGGGCGATCGTGTAAAATGTATTACCATTTATCTCATACCCTTTGAAAGTCATTATATTCGAAGATGGTAACTGGGACAGCAAGTACATGTCATCTTCAATAGAGGTGTCATGCATGGTACGTGTCTGCAACCAGCTGGCGAAACTCCTGGTTTGTTCACGTGTAATCCAGTCATCAGACCTCTCCGGGTGTTTGGAGCGTAGCAAATTCTTGTGTTCTTCCATATACGGAGCCACCAAGGCGGAATTCTGTAGAACTGTGTAGTGTGCTTCACTGAGAGAATGTCCGTCCATACATATTATTTGATCCCCTCCTAGCGTGCCTTTTCCATCCAGTCTGCCCTTATGCCGCGATTCAGGAACACCAATCGGCTTAAGGTCAGGAATAAAGTTGATACAAAACTCAATGACCTCCTCATTTTCATGGCCCTTGGAGATGCTTCCTTCTGGCCTAGCATAGTTGTTACGGCATATCTCTCTCAAGGTAGTTTTGGTGATTGATGACAACATGTTTGTGGTCTAATCATGTGCTTTGAATAGTTCACAGATTCACCCCTGGCACGAGACGTTTTCCTCCCTTCGGAGTGTCCTTCAAGACGGTGTAGCTCTTTCGTTTCTCTCTCGGTGGACTAGTTGCATAGAGGGCACCGTACTATCAAGAGGGGGTCCGCTGGGGTATTGCATGGGTGGAATCATCACGTACACATCAGCTTCTCACCCTCCGAGCTTTTCCATTCCATTGAAGAGATCTCTCCGCTTTTCTTTGTCCTGTCTGGGTCCCAGCGGTAGTACCGCGCGACCCAGCCGTAGTACCGCTGAGGAGCCACAAGTGGCAGTACCGCTCCACAGTGGTAGTACCGCCCGTGACTCCACAGCAGTAGTACCGCTGGGGTGCCTGGCACCACTGCCTCGTCCTCAACCTCTTTGGAGAGATTCTCTCTCTCTCTCTTCAGTGTCCCAGCGGTAGTACCGCACTACTAGCGGTAGTACGGCCGAAGGGTCACAAGCGGCAGTACCGCTCCACTACGGTAGTACTGCCCATGACCCCGCTGCCGTAGTACCGCTGGGCTGTCTGGCTCCTACCGCCTCGACTCGAGGGGTCTTTTTCCCGTGTCAGGTTTTGTGGCACTAGTTGCGGTTGTAGAGGCGGTAGTACCATTTCAGGAGCGGTAGTATCGCCCCTACCACCCCGGTAGTACCGCATTGGGTCCTTTTCCCTACTAGTCTCCTCTGCACGGTAGTGCCGCTGGCTGGTGCGGCAGTACCGCTGACCTAGCGGTAGTACCGCCCCCTCTTAGCGGTAGTACCGCCCTGTGCGGGGCTCGTTGGTGAGGGGCAACGGTTGGGTTGTTGCCCCCACTATAAAAGGGGGTCCCCTTCTTCCCTTTGACCTACCCCTTCCTCCCCCAAACTCCATTTATTGCTCAAGCTCCATTAAATGCTCCAAGCTCCATTTTCGCCCGATCTATCTCTCTAGCCAATCAAACTCGTTGATTTGCTCGGGAGTGGTTGAGAAGGCCCCGATCTACACTTCCACCAAGGGATTTTCGATTCCCCCACTCATCCCTAGCGGATCTTGTTACTCTTGGGTGTTTGAGCACCCTAGACGGTTAAGGTCACCACGGAGCCATAGTCCATTGTGGTGAAGCTTTGTGGTTTTGTTGGGAGCCTCCGATAAGTTGTGGAGATTGCCGCAACCTTGTTTGTAAAGGTTCGGTCGCCGCCTTCAAGGGCACCAATAGTGGAATCACGGCATCTCGCATTGTGTGAGGGCGTGAGGAGAATACGGCGGCCCTAGTGGCTTCTTGGGGAGCATCGTGCCTCCACACCGCTCCAACGGAGACGTACTTCCCCTCAAAGGGAAGGAACTTCGGTAACACATCCTCGTCTTCACCGGATCCACTCTTGGTTATCTCTTACCTTTACTTGTGCAAGCTCTTTAGTGTTACTTCTCTTGCTTGCTTGGTTGCTTGCTGGTATTGCATCATATAGGTTGCTCACCTAGTTGCACATCTAGACAACCTACTTTGATGCAAAGTTTAATTTGATAAAGAAAAGTTAATAATTGGTAGTTGCCTATTCATCCCCCCTCTAGTCAACCATATCGATCCTTTCAATTGGTATCAGAGCCTCGTCTCTTTATTAAGGACTTTACCATCCAAAGAGTATGGTTGATACCGTAGACGGTGTGGAGGAACACTCCGGTGTGAATCCGATCTCGTCTACGGGTGATGGGGGAACCTCGGTCTCTCGTGAGGAGTTCAATGTGGCCTTGGAGACATTGAAAACCTCCATGATGACCGAAGTTGAAAGCATGTTTACTAAATTTCTTGAGGGGCTTAAACTATCCACCGCACCGTTGAAAGTGGGTGACACCGCCAACAAGGTGACGGATGCTATCCACGACAAGGGGGAAGCTAGTAGTGAAAAGGCTCCTTCTTCTAGTGGTAAGAATGACACCGACATCTTTGCCCATGTGGAACCACCACTTGTTTATGGTGGACCAGTTCCTTCCACTCATTTTAATCATGCCGGTCCTCCCCCTAAGATTGTGAAAAATGAGGATTTTGATTCTTGGGTTTACCGCTTTAAACGTCATTTAAATCATGTGAACACTAACCTTTGGAGAATCATTGAAGAAGGTTTATATCCACATGATCCAAGCAACTTCACTCCTCGAGAAGCCGCGGACAATCAATTCAATGAGAATGCTCTCTTCATCATTCAAGATGCAATTCCACCCGAAGACCTACCTCATCTTCGTCCCTTCGCCTTGGCCAAAGATGCATGGCATTGTGTTATCTCTCTCTACCGGGGAAGCGCAAGCATTCAACGCTCCAACTATGAAGTGGTGCAAGATGAGGCCGATGAGTTTGCTATGAAGGAAGATGAAGAACCTCGTGAGCTTTATCGGAGAGTAACCAAACTCCCGGTCTCACTACGAGATCATGGGAGCAAGGACACAGATGACAATTGGATCAAGCGCAAATTCATCAAGGCAATGATGCCCTACCACAAGGCCATGTCCTCCGTCATTCGTCAAAGACCGGACTTCCACACTTTGAACTCAAGCGAAGTGTTGGATGAGTTTGTGGCCATGAACATTTTGGACAAGACCGCCGACAATGCGGTGCTCTGTTCTCAACGGGCAAAGAAGCCTAACCTTGCATTGAAGGCCAAGCTCATTGTTGAAGAAGAAGAAGAGGAAGAAGAGGAGAGCAACCCCGAAGATACGAAGTATGCATATCATGAACACATGGCACTTGCTTCAAGGCAATTTTGGAGCAAGAAAAACTCGAGGCAAAACTTTAGCAAAAACAACTCGAGTGGCACGAGGGGCAAGCAACATGTAAGGACTTGCTACAATTCTGGCAACGTGAGTCATTTTGTTGCGGAATGCCCGTATGAGAAGAGGGAAGACAATGGTGGCAAGCTCATCTGAAAGGACAAGGCCAAGTCATTCCCCAACAAGAACAACTTCACCAAGAAGACTCCTCCCAAGGCATTGGTGGTACAAGAAGAGTACAATGAGGATGATGACGATGATGAAGATGATGAGTCGGTTGCCATGGCCTCCGTTGCCATTGCGACGACTTCACGGGTGTCTCTCTTCGACTCACCCAATGAGAGCATCACCGCCAAGTGCCTCATGGCTAAAGCCACCAACAAGGTAACCCTCAACATCAAAACTACCATCATTAATCATCCTTCTCCAATGGATAACATTAATGAACTTGAGGGAGCTAATGTGGAGGCTAACGAGTTTGAGGCCTTTATGGGAAAACTCAAGGGAAAATCCAAGAAGCACTTTGTTGCTCTCTTGGAACAACTTGGTGAAGCCAATGACATGATCGAGGTTCACGAAGACACCATCACTAATATGGAAGGGCATAGTCGTGACTATGCCGATGAGATTTCGGATCTTTCCAATGCTCTTGAGGAAGAGTGTGGTCTTCGATTGGCTCTTGAGGAGTCACACAACGTTGATCATGCTAAGTTAAAGAAAGATTATGATCATGTCCTCATAGTTTCTCATGTGCTAAACTCCGAGAAGGCCGAACTTGAGGTTGATCTTGCTAGACTCAAATAGGAGTTTGATCTACTTGACAAGGCTCACAAGGTCTTGAAGGGTGCTCATGCTAACCTCAAAGAGTCTCATGATCAACTTCAAGTAAAGCTAACCAAGGAAAAAGCCACTTTCCCTCGTATGATGTTAATTGATAATGCAAATGCTACTAACCCGTGTTGTGAGCATGTGCATCTCATTGAGGAGAACGCTAAGCTAAAGGGGCAACTTGAGAGAGGTCTTGCGACTTGCATACAAGGCAAGAAGAACCTCAACGATCTCTTGATCAACCAAAAGGGAGTTGTGGCCAAGGAAGGGGTTGGGTACGTGCCCGACTCCAAGAACAAGAAGAAGAATGACAAGACCAAACGACCTCCTCCTCTCATGCAAACCTTTGTGAAGGAGGGAGAGAGTGCCTCCGAGGAGAAGAAGAAGAACAATGTCAAGAAGGGCAATGTCACCCCTCCCAACAAAGCCGGCGATTTTAATCCTTCTTATGTGTTATGCCGTGCTAGTGATGGGCATGTTTATGCCAAATTTGTTGGTTCTCCTCATTAATACATTGAATGGTCTATTTGGGTTCCAAAGACCCTTGTTACTAACATCAAAGGACCCATTACAAAATGGGTACCTAAAACCAAGCATTGATCTCTTGTAGGTGTTTGCTTCCGGTGGGGGATCATGGTTGCTCGATAGTGGAGCTACAAATCACATGACCGGAAGCAAGGACTTGGTGGTGGACGTGCACAAGGTTCCATCTATGCCCACCAATGTCGAGTGGGGTGACGCCTCATCTTCTAAGGTATTGGGACTTGGCAAGGTGGTCATCTCTCATGATCTCACGATCGAGAAGGTCATGCTTGTTGAGTCCCTTGCATACAATTTACTTTCCGTTCGTCAACTTGCAATCATGGGCTTTGCCACTTTATTTGATATTGATACCTGGCCCTCTTGTGGAGCAAGACTCTTAAAGTAGCCTTTGTTGGGCATGTCGAGAACGGTCTATATGTGATTAACTTTTCGGAGCGACCCACTAAGACCGTGACATGTCTAATGGCTAAAGTTGATGTGGGATGGCTTTGGCATCGCCGTTTAGCCCATGTCAATATGAGATCTATGCAAAGTCTCCTCAAGGGGGACCATGTCTGTGGACTAACGAATGTTAGTTTTGCTAAAGATCGTGCTTGCAGTGCCTGTATCGAAGGAAAGCTACATGAGAAGGCTCACCCTCCCACGACTATCATTTATTCGAAGAGGCCTTTGGAGCTCCTTCACATGGATCTCTTTGGGCCTCCATCCTTCGATGGTCTTGGAGGTAGGAAGTATTGCTTGGTGATTGTGGATGACTACTCAAGGTACACGTGGGTGTATTTCTTCAAGAGGAAGAGCGAGACCCAACAAACCTTCATTGACTTTGCAAAAGAAGCACAACATCAACACAATGCAAAGATCTTGACAATAAGAAGTGACAACGGCACCGAGTTCAAGAACTACACCTTGGATGAGTTTCTTAGTGATGAGGGAATCAAGCATCAATATTCCGCACCCTACACCCCTCAACAAAACGGTGTTGCGGAGAGGAAGAACCGGATGTTGATGGATGCGGCAAGGACCATGATGGCGGAGTTAAAGTCTCCGTACAACTTTTGGGCCGAAGCCATCAACACCGCGTGTCATGCATCCAATCGGCTCTACCTCCGCAAGGGCTTGAACAAGACTCCATATGAGATACTCATCGTAACAAGCCCAACCTCAAGTACTTCCGGGTATTCGGGTGTAAGTGTTTCATTCTCAAGAAAGGTGTTCGGTTGTCTAAATTTGAGGCTAGAGCTTATGAGGGCATATTTGTTGGCTATGCTACAAAATCTCATGCTTACCGTGTCCTCAATAAGTCCACGGGACTTACTGAGGAGACATGTAATGTGGAGTTTGATGAGAATAACGGCTCCCAAGTGGAGCAAAGTGGCACTTGTGATGTAGGTGATGAAATTCCTCCCCAAGCCATAAGAAGAATGGGTGTTGGCTTTATCCTACCCATTGAGGAACCCCTTGTGGCCGAAGGAGAAGGACAAATCTCCACTCAAGTGGAGCCATCACCAACCCAAGGCCCACACGCTTCCGAAGAACAACATGAAGGCCCTCATCCTCAAGAACATGACCAAGGGCAAGATCACGCTCAAGACGGTGTTGACACATCAAGTGATGCCCAAGGTCAAGTTCTCTCCTCCGAGCAAGTTCAAGAACAAGAACAAGCCCAAGACGACGCTCAAGATGATCAAGCGACCACTCCTCGTCTCACCCCCGAGGAGGAATTAGAGCGCCGTGCCGCCAAGGTTGCTTCCAAGCTCTCCACCAAGGATCATATCATGACGAATATGCTTGGAAGCTTAAGAAAGGGGGTAAGCACTCGTAGACAATTAGCAAATTATTGTGAGCATCACACGTTTGTCTCTTGTGTGGAACCCCATAAGGTCTATGAAGTGCTAGAGGATCCGGATTGGCTCAATGCCATGCATGAAGAACTCAACAACTTCGAGCGCAACAAAGTGTGGAGATTGGTGCCAAGACTGACCGGGAATCACAATGTCATAGGAACCAAGTGGATATTTAAGAACAAGCAAGATGCCCATGGGATTATGATTCGCAACAAGGCTTGTTTGGTAGCACAAGGCTACTCCCAAGTCGAGGGTATCAACTACGGTGAAACCTTTGCTCCCGTTGCTCGTCTTGAATCCATTCGCATGTTGATTGCATATGCTTCTCATCATAACTTTAAGTTACAACAAATGGATGTGAAGAGTGCTTTTTTAATGGTCCTATTAATGAGTTGGTTTACATCAAGCAACCCCCCCGAGTTCGAGGATCCCTACTTTCCCGATCATGTGTATCAACTTGATAAGGCACTCTATGGCCTTAAACAAGCCCCACGTGCGTGGTATGACCACCTTACCGAGTTGTTACAAGACCGTGGTTTTGAAGTTGGGCTAATCGACCCCACTCTTTTTACTAAGAAGGTTAAAGGGGAGTTGTTTGTGTGCCAACTATACGTTGATGATATTATCTTTGGTTCTCCTAACAAAGCTTTCAATGAGGAATTTGCCGCTCTCATGACCTCAAATTTCGAGATGTCCTCCATGGGAGAGTTGAAGTTCTTTCTAGGGTTTGAAGTGAAGCAAAGAAGAGAAGGAACCTTCATCAATCAATCCAAATACACTCAAGACATGCTCAAGAGATTCAAGATAAGTGATGTCAAGCCGGCTTCCACTCCAATGCCCACCAAGTGCCAACTTGACTTAGATCCCAATAGTAAAGTGGTGGATCAAAAGGTATATTGTTTCATGATTTGATCCTTGCTTTACCTTTGTGCATCTAGACTGGACATCATGTTGAGTGTGGGAATTTGTGCACGGTTTCAAGCCGCACCTAAGGAAAGTCATGACGGTCAAACAATCATTCGATATTTGGCTCATACCCCAAACTTTGGCTTATGGTACCCAAGAGGATCAAACTTCAAGCTTGTAGGGTACTCGGATTCCGATTGGGCGGGAGACAAAGTGGATAGGAAGTCCACTTCCGGAGGGTGCCAATTCCTTGGCTGCTCTTTGGTAAGTTGGTCTTCCAAAAAGCAAAGTTGTGTGTCTCTCTCGTCCACTGAGGCGGAGTATGTTGCCGCCGGTAGTTGTTGTGCACAACTCCTATGGATGAGGCAAACTTTAAAGGATTATGGTGTCACTTGTGACAAAGTGCCTCTTCGGTGTGACAATGAAAGTGCCATCAAGATCTCTCTCAACCCGGTGCAACACTTCAAGACGAAGCATATTGAGATCCGGTATCACTTCATCCGGGATCACATTAGGCGAGGGGAGATCGAGCTCAACTATGTCAACACTCATGAAAACCTTGCATATATTTTCATGAAGCCCTTGGATGAAGCAAGATTTCGCGAGTTAAGGCATGAGCTAAATATCATTGATTCGAGCAATGTGGCTTGAACCCTTGCACACCCCACCACGCTCAATTTGCTGTCTAGTTTAGGTGTAGGCATGGACATAGGGGGAGTGTTGTTCTCTCAATGAACTCTCCCTCCCCCCATTATGCATAAATTGATCAAGTCTTTCACTTTAGCCATTGTTGATGGTACTTGTGTTTCAAAGACGAGTTTTGGTCATGGGCCCAAGGTTAAAATCTTCGCGGCGCCATACCTCTTGACTCAAACATAGGTGGCCTCGGCCACCGCCCTCTTTTGAAGAGGTGTGTCTTGGTCGTTTGCTGGTGTGCTCTCTTTTCTTGCCGTTCTTGTCTTTCCTTCGAGCAAAAGCCATGTTGTTTGGTTGCCGCAGCGTGCTGGGCGGTACTACCGCTGGTGGTGCGCGGTACTACCGCTTATAAGCGGTACTACCGCCCCCAGCACGGTACTACCGCTGAGGGACGGGACCAGGGGGTTATATCGGGGCAGGGGGAGGTTTCTTCTCCCCCATACCCATTCGCTTCGCCCCCTCTTTCCTCTTCCTCTCTCCAGCCTCAACTCGCCGCGGGAGGGCTCCAGCGGATCTCCGTCTCCGGGGCGTCCCTCTCCATTTCCTTTGGTGGAGTCGATCCCCACCCCGTTCTCTTGCCATGGATGCCGGTATTGCCCCCGTTCCTTGTCTCCTTTTGTCTCTTTTTCAGATCTTGTTTCTTAGGGGCAATGGTGGTAGCATCTCTAGATTTTTGGCTAAATCTAGGCTTGAGTTGGTTGGAGAAGGCAACTAGACTATCTCGATTAGAGTTTGGTAGGAATATTTTTGAATTTGGTAGGCCGGTAGTGCTGGATCTGACCACGGTAGTAGGAAACCGCTGTTTCTCCGCCTCGTGCTATAGGAAACTGTTGTTTCTCCGCCTCGAGCAGTACTACCTCTCTCGTTGGAGCGGTACTACCGCTTGACCTCGAGCGGTACTACCGCTCTCTTTGGGGCGGTACTACCGCTTGGGCGGTACTACCGCGAGCATGTCACGGTACTACCGCTGCATGCCAAATTCCATTATATTCCTGCCTTACCTTGATCCTTTTGTTGTGTTTGTTGGCTTATGCTCGTTCTTTCTGGTTGTTTTGCATGTTCTTGTGTTTGGCTCCAGGTGATGATCATTCTGAGCATCAAGCTTGCCGTATCAACCCCGGGCGCGCTACATCAAAACGCTACCGCACCTCTGAGCCAGCCGGTGGTTCCTCGAGCACCCAACCGCCTCCAGCAAATGCATCCGCAAGTGTTCCTCCACCTCCTCAGCACATGAAGAGATCCGCCAACAAGCCAAAGGGGAAGGCTGTGACTGAGATGACCAACAAGGAGTTTTGGGAAAAGCGTCGTCGCAATCCCTATGAGGTGGACCAAGAACCCACTTTGGTCAACCGCCCGTTCTGGAACCGATTTCAGTTTGCCATCTATTTTGATGTGATCAAGGCCAAGAAGAATCTCTTTGTTGATGTCCGCTCCATTGACACTGATGCTATGGAGAAGGACCCGGAGTACTTCGGCGAAGCCCTTCAGATGTGCACTCAGCTGAACATTCTCAGGATCATGCAATTCAACAAGGATTTTGATGCAGATTTGGTGGCTCAATTCTTTCCCACCATTCATCTTGGGACAGATGCCGACAGAACTCTGACATGGATGACCAATGGCAAGTTGCTTTCTGTCAAGTGGAAGGCTTTCATGGAGTTACTTGATATGGTGGATCATGGGCTTGAGACTCCAGTCGGTTTCCGCCCTCACCGCAATGAGACGTCCACCCACAAGCAAGCCCTTTGGCCCTACTGCACTGTGAAAGTTCACCCAATGACTAAGAAGAAGACCTATGAGCTGTCTCCGTATCTGGACATTCTTCATCGCGTCTTCCGTGAGACTCTATTTCCTCGCATCGGGAATCTGGATATGTACCACTCTTATCTCGTGGACATGCTTCTGTCCTGTCAGCATGAGAAGGACGCAAACACTAAGAGAGCCTGGATATTTCTCATGTCATGTGGTCTGAACTTCTATCTACCGTGTCTGAGCGCAAGTGCCCAATATATGGTTCATTCATCATGAGGCTCATTGAGAGGGCCTGGGCACAGACCTATCCCAAAGTGTTGCTAGAGACTGGAGACTTGGTTTCTCATGAGATCAAGCGTCTGAGGAAGAAGGACAATTGGGTCACCCCAGCGCCTCAAACAGGGGGTCCGTCTGCTGCTGCTGCTGCTGCCATGGAGACCGAGGGTGGGGCAGCCACTGATGATCACGAGGAGGATATTGGACCTCTAGTGTTGAACCCTCGTGGGCAAAGAAGCTTAAAAACAAGTTGAAGAAGCTTTTCTGCATGGAGTCTCATGGTCAGTACATGACTCATGTGGCGGAGAAGCATGCCAGGATGCGCCACAAGGAGCTCATGCGTCAGTTGGGAGCGACAGTTGCAAGTGGATCTGAGGGTCAGATCACAGAAGAGGAGGAGTGGATTCATCAGCACTGCCCTTGGACCGACTCCGACACCGAGAAGTTTTCGACCAACGACGGAGATGCAGACGATCACGCTGAGATATGATGATTCGACATCTTCAGTTTGCCATCACCTAGGGTCATAGCGTCGCTCTTTTCCCTTTTTGGTGTCTCGCTGCCAAAGGGGGAGAGAGTGTAGGGATTTGTGTTCATGCTTTGAGTTTGTCGTCTTGTGTTTTCGTGTGTGTTCTCTAGGTGTCTTTGTTTGGTTTGGTTTGGTGCCCGTGAGACCTAAGTTCTAGACATATGGTGTGAGACATATGCTCCCTATCGCTACCTTATTACTTATGTCTATTGAGTACTGTAGTTTATTATGAGTTGCATGCTTGTCATGTTTTATACTCTTCTCTCATATATCTTGTGCTTAGAATTGTGCTTAGAATTGTTGAACTATAAAATATAGGGGGAGTGTTGATCCGGATGTGTGTGTCTTGCTTTCCGTATGCTCCTCTTACTAGGTGTTGGGGAACGTAGCAGAAATTCAAAATTTTCCTACGTGTCACCAAGATCTATCTATGGAGAGACTAGCAACGAGGGGAAGGAGAGTGCATCTACATACCCTTGTAGATCGCTAAGCGGAAGCGTTCAAGTGAACGGGGTTGATGGAGTCGTACTTGTCGTGATTCAGATCACCGATGATCCTAGTGCCGAACGGACGGCACCTCCGCGTTCAACACACGTACAGCTCGACGATGTCTCCCACGCCTTGATCCAGCAAGGAGAGAGGGAGAGGTTGAGGAAGACTCCATCCAGCAGCAGCACAACGGCGTGGTGGTGATGGAGGAGCGTGGCAATCCTGCAGGGCTTCGCCAAGCACCTACGGGAAAGGAGGAGGTGTCACGGGAGGGAGGGAGGCGCCAAGGGCTCAGGTATGGATGCCCTCCCTCCCCTCCACTATATATAGGGGCAGGGGAGAGGGGGAAGGCGCAGCCTTTCCCCTTCCTCCAAGGAAGGGGTGCGGCTAAGAGGGGGGGAGGAGTCCATCCTCCCCAAGGCACCTCGGAGGTGCCTTCCCCCTTTAGGACTCTCCCCTTTTTCCTATATCTTGGCGCATGGGCCTCTAGGGGCTGGTGCCCTTGGCCCATGTAGGCCAAGGCGCACCCCCTACAGCCCATGTGGCCCCCCGGGGCAGGTGGCCCCACCCGGTGGGCCCCCGGGACCCTTCCGGTGGTCCCGGTACAATTCCGATGACCCCGAAACTTGTCCCGATGGCCGAAACAGGACTTCCTATATATAAATCTTTACCTCCGGACCATTCCGGAACTCCTCGTGACGTCCGGGATCTCATCCGGGACTCCGAACAACATTCGGTAACCACATACAAACTTCCTTTATAACCCTAGCGTCATCGAACCTTAAGTGTGTAGACCCTACGGGTTCGGGAGACATGTAGTCATGACCGAGATGTTCTCCGGTCAATAACCAACAGCGGGATCTGGATACCCATGTTGGCTCCCACATGTTCCACGATGATCTCATCGGATGAACCACGATGTCAAGGACTCAATCAATCCCGTATACAATTCCCTTTGTCTAGCGGTATGGTACTTGCCCGAGATTCGATCGTCGGTATACCGATACCTTGTTCAATCTCGTTACCGGCAAGTCTCTTTACTCGTTCCGTAACACATCATCCCGTGATCAACCCCTTGGTCACATTGTGCACATTATGATGATGTCCTACTGAGTGGGCCCAAAGATACCTCTCCATTTACACGGAGTGACAAAATCCCAATCTCGATTCGTGCCAACCCAACAGACACTTTCAGAGATACCCGTAGTGTACCTTTATAGCCACCCAGTTACGTTGTGACGTTTGGCACACCCAAAGCACTCCTACGGTATCCGGGAGTTGCACAATCTCATGGTCTAAGGAAATGATACTTGACATTAGAAAAGCTTCAGCATACGAACTACATGATCTTGTGCTAGGCTTAGGATTGGGTCTTGTCCATCACATCATTCTCCTAATGATGTGATCCCGTTATCAACGACATCCAATGTCCATGGTCAGGAAACCGTAACCATCTATTGATTAACGAGCTAGTCAACTAGAGGCTTACTAGGGACATGGTGTTGTCTATGTATCCACACATGTATCTGAGTTTCCTATCAATACAATTCTAGCATGGATAATAAACGATTATCATGAACAAGGAAATATAATAATAATCAATTTATTATTGCCTCTAGGGCATATTTCCAACAGTCTCCCACTTGCACTAGAGTCAATAATCTAGTTCACATCGATATGTGATTAACACTCAAGGTCACATCCCCATGTGACTAACACCCAAAGAGTTTACTAGAGTCAATAATCTAGTTCACATTTACCATGTGATTAACACTCGATGAGTTCTGGGTTTGATCATGTTATGCTTGTGAGAGAGGTTCTAGTCAACGGGTCTGAACCTTTCAGATCCGTGTGTGCTTTACAAATCTCTATGTCATCTCCTAGATGCAGCTACCACGTTCTATTTGGAGCTATTCCAAATAACTGTTCTACTTGGAGCTATTCTAAATTGTTGCTCCATTATACGTATCCGGTATCTCTACTCAGAGCTATCCGGATAGGTGTTAAGCTTGCATCGACGTAACCCTTTACGACGAACTCTTTTACCACCTCCATAATTGAGAAAATTCCTTAGTCCACTAGTTACTAAGGATAACTTTGACCGCTGTCCTGTGATCCATTCTTGGATCACGCTTGTACCCCTTGACTGACTCATGGTAAAGCACACTTCAGGTGCGGTACACAGCATAGCATACTGTAGAGCCTATGTCTTAAGCATAGGGGACGACCTTCGTTCCTTTCTCTCTATTCTGCCATGGTCGAGCTTTAAGTCTTAACTTCATACCTTACAACTCAGGCAAGAACTCCTTCTTTGACTGATCCATCTTGAACACCTTCAAGATCACGTCAAGGCATGTGCTCATTTGAAAGTACTATTAAGCGTTTTGATCTATCCTTATAGATCTTGATGCTCAATGTTCAAGTAGCTTAATCCAGGTTTTCCATTGTAAACACTTTCCAAATAACCCTATATGCTTTCCAGAAATTCTACATCATTTCTGATCAACAATATGTCAACAACATATACTCATCAGAAATTCCATAGTGCTCCCACTCACTTCTTTGGAAATACAAGTTTCTCATAAACTTTGTATACACCCAAAATCTTTGATCATCATCAAAGCATACATTCCAACTCCGAGATGCTCACTCCAGTCCTCAGAAGGATTGCTGGAGCTTTGCATACTTATTAGCATATTTCAGGATAGACAAAACCTTCCGGTTGTATCACATACAACCTTTCCTCAAGAATCATCGAGGAAACAATGTTTTGACATCCTATCTGCAAGATTTCATAAATAATGCAGTAATTGCTAATATAATTCCAACAGACTCTTAGCATCGCTACGAGTGAGAAAGTCTCATCGTAGTCAACTCCTTGAACTTGTCGAAAAACATCTTAACGACAAGTCGAGCTTTCTCAATGGTGACACTTACCATCATTGTCTGTCTTCCTTTCAAAATCCATATGTACCTAACAGCCTTACGACCATCAAGTAGTTCTTCCAAAGTCTACACTTTGTTTTCATACATGGATCCTCTCTCGGGTTTTATGGCCTTGAGCCATTTATCGGAATCCGGGCCCACCATCGCTTCTCCATAGCTCGTAGGTTCATTGTTGTCTAGCAACATGACTTCCAAGACAGGATTACGTACCACTCTGAAGTAGTACGCATCCTTGTCATCCCACGAGGTTTGGTAGTGACTCGATCTGAAGTTTCATGATCACTATCATAAGCTTCCACTTCAGTTGGTGTACGTGCCACAGGAACAACTTCCTGTGCCCTGCTACACACTTGTTGAAGTGACGGTTCAATAACATCATCAAGTCTCCACCATCCTCCCACTCAACTTTTCGAGAGAAACCTTTCCTCGAAAAAGGACCCAATTCTAGAAACAATTCATATTGCTTTCGAGTCTGAATTAGGAGGTATACCCAACTGTTTTGGGTGTCCTATGAAGATGTACTTTATCCGCTTTGGGTTCGAGCTTAATCCTGAAACTTTTTCACATAAGCGTCGCAGCCCCAAACTTTTAAGAAACGACAACTTAGGTTTCTCTAAACCATAATTCATACGGTGTCATCTCATCGGAATTACGTGGTGCCCTATTTAAAGTGAATGTGGTTGTCTCTAATGCCTAACCCATGAACGATAGTGGTAACTCGATAAGAGACATCATGGTATGCACCATATCCAATAGGGTGCAACTATGACGTTTTGACACACCATCACACTATGGTGTTCCAGGCTGTATCAGTTGTGAAACAATTTCCACAATGTCTTAATTCTGTGCCAAACTCGTGATTCAGATATTCATCTCTATGATCATATCATAGATCTTTTATCCTCTTGTCACGACAATCTTTCAACTTCACACTGAAATTACTTGAACCTTTCAATAATTCAGACTCGTGATTCATCAAGTAAATATACTCAACATCTACTCGAATCATCTGTGAAGTAAGAACATAACGATATTCACTGCATGCCTCAGCACTCATTGGACTGCACACATCAAAATGTGTTACTTCCAACAAGTTGCTATCTTGTTCCATCTTACTGAAAACGAGGCTTTTCAGTCATCTTGCCCATGTGGTATGATTTGCATGTCCCAAGTGATTCAAAATCAAGTGAGTCAAAACGGTCCATTTGCATGGAGTTTCTTCATGCATATACACCAATACACACGGTTCGCATGTCTCAAACTTTTCAAAAACGAGTGAGCCCAAAGATCCATCAATATGGAGCTTCTTCATGCGTTTTATACCGATATGACTTACGTGGCAGTGCCACAAGTAGGTGGTACTATCATTACTATCTTTTGGCATGAACATGTGTATCACTACGATCGAGATTTAATAAACCATTCATTTTAGGTGTAAGACCATTGAAGGTATTATTCAAGTAAACAGAGTAACCATTATTCTCCTTAAATGAATAACCGTATTGCGATAGACGTAATCCAATCATGTCTATGCTCAACGCAAACACCAAATAACAATTATTTAGGTTTAACACCAATCTCTTTGGTAGAGGGAGCGTGCGATGCTTGATCATATCAAGCTTGGAAAAACTTCCAACACATATCGTCAGCTCACCTTTAGCTAGTCTCTGTTTATTCCGTAGCCTTTTGTTTCGAGTTACTAACACTTAGCAACCGAACCGGTATCTAATACCCTGGTGCTACTAGGAGTACTAGCAAAGTACACATTAACACAATGTATATCCGATATACTTCTATCGACCTTGCCAACCTTCTTATCTACCAAGTATCTAGGGTAATTCTGCTCTAGTGGTTGTTCCCCTTATTACAGAAGCACTTAGTCTCGGGTTTGGGTTTTACCTTGGGTTTCTTCACTAGAGCAGCAGCTGATTTGCCGTTTCATGAAGTATCCCTTCTTGCCCTTGCCCTTCTTGAAACTAGTGGTTCCACCAACCATCAACAATTGATGCTCCTTCTTGATTTCTACTTTCGCGGTGTCAAACATCGCGAATACCTCAAGGATCATCATATCTATCCCTGATATGTTATAGTTCATCACGAAGCTCTAACAGCTTGGTGGCAATGACTTTGGAGAACCATCACTGTCTTATCTGGAAGATCAACTCCCACTCGATTCAAATGATTGTTGTACTCAGACAATCTGAGCACAAGCTCAACAATTGAGCTTTTCTCCTTAGTTTGCAGGTTAAGAAAGTCATCGGAGGTCTTATACCTCTTGACATGGGCACGAGCCTGAAATCCCAATTTCAGCCCTCAAAACATCTCATATGTTTCGCGATGTTTCAAAAACGTCTTTGGTGCCTCAACTCTAAACCGTTTAACTGAACTATCACGTAGTTATCAAAACGTGTATGTCAGAGTTCGCAACAACCACAGACAACGTTCGAGGTTCAGCACACTGAGCGGTGCATTAAGGACATAAGCCTTCTATGAAGCAATGAGGACAATCCTCAGTTTACGGACCTAGTCCGCATAATTGCTACTATCAACTTTCAACTAATTTTTCTCTAGGAACATATCTAAACAGTAGAACTATAGCGTGAGCTACGACATAATTTGCAAAAACCTTTTGACTATGTTCAGGATAATTAAGTTCATCTTATGAACTCCCACTCAGATAGACATCCCTCTAGTCATCTAAGTGATTACATGATCCGAGTCAAACTAGGCCGTGTCCGATCATCACGTGAGATGGACTAGTCATCATCGGTGAACATCTTCATGTTGATCGTATCTTCTATACGACTCATGTTCGACCTTTCGGTCTCCGTGTTCCGAGGCCATGTCTGTACATGCTAGGCTCATCAAGTTAACCCTAAGTGTTTCGCGTGTGTAAATCTGTCTTACACCCGTTGTATGTGAACGTTAGAATCTAACACCCGATCATCACGTGGTGCTTCGAAACACGAACTGTCGCAACGGTGCACAGTTAGGGGAGAACACTTCTTGAAATTGTTGTAAGGGATCATCTTATTTACTACCATCGTTCTAAGCAAATAAGACGTATAAACATGATAAACATCACATGCAATCAAATAGTGACATGATATGGCCATCATCACTTTGCTCCTTTTGATCTCCATCTTCGGGGCTCCATGATCATCATCGTCACCGGCATGACACCATGATCTCCATCATCATGATCTCCATCATCGTGTCTTCATGAAGTTGCCTCGCCAACTATTACTTCTACTACTATGGCTAACGGTTAGCAATAAAGTAAAGTAATTACATGACGTTTAAGTTAACACGCAGGTCACAAATAAATAAAGACAACTCCTATGGCTCCTGCCGGTTGTCATACTCATCGACATGCAAGTCGTGATTCCTATTACAAGAACATGATCAATCTCATACATCACATATATCATTCATCACATCCTTTTTGGCCATATCACATCACATAGCATACCCTGCAAAAACAAGTTAGACGTCCTCTAATTGTTGTTTGCATGTTTTACGTGGCTGCTATGGGTTTCTAGCAAGAACGTTTCTTACCTACGCATGAACCACAACGTGATATGCCAATTGCTATTTACCCTTCATAAGGACCCTTTTCATCGAATCCGATCCGACTAAAGTGGGAGAGACAGACACCCGCCAGCCACCTTATGCAACTAGTGCATGTTTGTCGGTGGAACCGGTCTCACGTAAGCGTACGTGTAAGGTTGGTCCGGGCCGCTTCATCCCACGATGCCGCCGAATCAACATAAGACTAGTAACGGCAAGCATATTGAACAATATCGACGCCCACAACTACTTTGTGTTCTACTCGTGCAAAGAATCTACGCAATAGACCTAGCTCATGATGCCACTGTTGGGGAACGTAGCAGAAATTCAAAATTTTCCTACGTGTCACCAAGATCTATCTATGGAGAGACTAGCAACGAGGGGAAGGAGAGTGCATCTACATACCCTTGTAGATCGCTAAGCGGAAGCGTTCAAGTGAACGGGGTTGATGGAGTCGTACTCGTCGTGATTCAGATCACCGATGATCCTAGTGCCGAACGGACGGCACCTCCGCGTTCAACACACGTACAGCTCGACGATGTCTCCCACGCCTTGATCCAGCAAGGAGAGAGGGAGAGGTTGAGGAAGACTCCATCCAGCAGCAGCACAACGGCGTGGTGGTGATGGAGGAGCGTGGCAATCCTGCAGGGCTTCGCCAAGCACCTACGGGAAAGGAGGAGGTGTCACGGGAGGGAGGGAGGCGCCAAGGGCTCAGGTATGGATGCCCTCCCTCCCCTCCACTATATATAGGGGCAGGGGAGAGGGGGAAGGCGCAGCCTTGCCCCTTCCTCCAAGGAAGGGGTGCGGCTAAGAGGGGGGGAGGAGTCCATCCTCCCCAAGGCACCTCGGAGGTGCCTTCCCCCTTTAGGACTCTCCCCTTTTTCCTATATCTTGGCGCATGGGCCTCTAGGGGCTGGTGCCCTTGGCCCATGTAGGCCAAGGCGCACCCCCTACAGCCCATGTGGCCCCCCGGGGCAGGTGGCCCCACCCGGTGGGCCCCCGGGACCCTTCCGGTGGTCCCGGTACAATACCGATGACCCCGAAACTTGTCCCGATGGCCGAAACAGGACTTCCTATATATAAATCTTTACCTACGGACCATTCCGGAACTCCTCGTGATGTCCGGGATCTCATCCGGGACTCCGAACAACATTCGGTAACCACATACAAACTTCCTTTATAACCCTAGCGTCATCGAACCTTAAGTGTGTAGACCCTACGGGTTCGGGAGACATGTAGTCATGACCGAGATGTTCTCCGGTCAATAACCAACAGCGGGATCTGGATACCCATGTTGGCTCCCACATGTTCCACGATGATCTCATTGGATGAACCACGATGTCAAGGACTCAATCAATCCCGTATACAATTCCCTTTGTCTAGCGGTATGGTACTTGCCCGAGATTCGATCGTCGGTATACCGATACCTTGTTCAATCTCGTTACCGGCAAGTCTCTTTACTCGTTCCGTAACACATCATCCCGTGATCAACCCCTTGGTCACATTGTGCACATTATGATGATGTCCTACCGAGTGGGCCCAGAGATACCTCTCCGTTTATACGGAGTGACAAAATCCCAATCTCGATTCGTGCCAACCCAACAGACACTTTCAGAGATACCCGTAGTGTACCTTTATAGCCACCCAGTTACGTTGTGACGTTTGGCACACCCAAAGCACTCCTACGGTATCCGGGAGTTGCACAATCTCATGGTCTAAGGAAATGATACTTGACATTAGAAAAGCTTTAGCATACGAACTACATGATCTTGTGCTAGGCTTAGGATTGGGTCTTGTCCATCACATCATTCTCCTAATGATGTGATCCCGTTATCAACGACATCCAATGTCCATGGTCAGGAAACCGTAACCATCTATTGATTAACGAGCTAGTCAACTAGAGGCTTACTAGGGACATGGTGTTGTCTATGTATCCACACATGTATCTGAGTTTCCTATCAATACAATTCTAGCATGGATAATAAACGATTATCATGAACAAGGAAATATAATAATAATCAATTTATTATTGCCTCTAGGGCATATTTCCAACACTAGGTGCACACATTCTGGGGGAGCCCGTCTATATTTTGTAGTTCTTAGTTTTCTTTCATTTATTTCTTTTCCTTGCGCAAATCCCTAATTGTCATCAATCCACCAAAAGGGGGGAGATTGTTACGGCATATCTCTCTCAAGGTAGTTTTGGTGATTGATGACAACATGTTTGCGGTCTAATCATGTGCTTTGAATAGTTCACAGATTCATCCCTGGCACGAGACATTTTCTTCCCTTCGGAGTGTCCTTCAAGACGGTGTAGCTCTTTCATTTCTCTCTCGGTGGACTAGTTGCGTAGAGGGCACCGTACTATCAAGAGGGGGTCCGCTGGGGTATTGCATGGGTGGAATCATCACGTACACATCAGCTTCTCACCCTCAGAGCTTTTCCATTCCATTGAAGAGATCTCTCCGCTTTTCTTTGTCCTGTCTGGGTCCCAGCGGTAGTACCGCGCAACCCAGCCGTAGTACCACTGAGGAGCCACAAGCGGCAGTACCGCTCCACAACGGTAGTACCACCCGTGACTCCACAGCAGTAGTACCGCTGGGGTGCCTGGCACCACCGCCTCATCCTCAGCCTCTTTGGAGAGATTATCTCTCTCTCTCTTCAGTGTTCCAGCGATAGTACTGCACTACCAGCGGTAGTACAGCCGAAGGGTCACAAGCGGCAGTACCGATCCACTGCGGTAGTACCGCCCGTGACCCTGCTGCCGTAGTACCGCTGGGCTGTCTGGCTCCTACCGCCTCGACTCGAGGGGTCTTTTTCTCGTGTCGGGTTTTGCGGCACTAGTTGCGGTTGTAGAGGCGGTAGTACCGTTTCAGGAGCGGTAGTACCGTCCCTACCACCGCGGTAGTACCGCGTTGGGTCCTTTTCCCTACTAGTCTCCTCTGCGCGGCAGTGCCGCTGGCTGGTGCGGCAGTACCGCTGACCTAGCGGTAGTACCGCCCTGTGCGGGGCTGGTTGGTGAGGGGCAACGGTTGGGTTGTTGCCCCCACTATAAAAGGGGGTCCCCTTCTTCCCTTTGACCTACCTCTTCCTCCCCCAAGCTCCATTTATTGCTCAAGCTCCATTAAATGCTCCAAGCTCCATTTTCGCCCGATCTATCTCTCTAGCCAATCAAACTCGTTGATTTGCTCGGGAGTGGTTGAGAAGGTCCCGATCTACACTTCCACCAAGGGATTTTTGATTCCCCCACTCATCCCTAGCGGATCTTGTTACTCTTGGGTGTTTGAGCACCCTAGACGGTTGAGGTCACCACGGAGCCATAATCCATTGTGGTGAAGCTTCATGGTTTTGTTGGGAGCCTCCGATTAAGTTGTGGAGATTGCCCCAACCTTGTTTGTAAAGGTTCGGTCGCCGCCTTCAAGGGCACCAATAGTGGAATCACGGCATCTCGCATTGTGTGAGGGCGTGAGGAGAATACGGTGGCCCTAGTGGCTTCTTGGGGAGCATCGTGCCTCCACACCGCTCCAACGGAGACGTACTTCCCCTCAAAGGGAAGGAACTTCGGTAACACATCCTCGTCTTCACCGGATCCACTCTTGGTTATCTCTTACCTTTACTTGTGCAAGCTCTTTAGTGTTACTTCTCTTGCTTGCTTGGTTGCTTGTTGGTATTGCATCATATAGGTTGCTCACCTAGTTGCACATCTAGACAACCTACTTTGATGCAAAGTTTAATTTGATAAAGAAAAGTTAATAATTGGTAGTTGCCTATTCACCCCCCCTAATCAACCATATCGATCCTTTCAACAGTTATGAACATATTTCTTTAAGACTCCCATGAACCTCTCAAAGGGGAACATATTGTGTAGAAATACAGGACCCAAAACGTTAATCTCTTCGCATAGGTGAACTAGGACGTGCGTCATGATGTTGAAGAAGGATGGTGGGAACACCAACTCGAAACTGACAAGACATTGCACCAAATCATTCTCTAACCTTGGTATGATTTCTGAATCGATTACCTTCTAAGAGATTGCATTGAGGAATGCACATAGCTTCACAACGGCTAATCGAACATTTTCCGGTAGAAGCCCCCTCAATGCAACCGGAAGCAGTTGCATCATAATCACGTGGCAGTCATGAGACTTTAGGTTCTGAAACTTTTTCTCTGCCATGTTTATTATTCCCTTTATATTCGACGAGAAGCCAAACGGTACCTTAATACTAAGCAGACATTCAAAGAAGATTTCCTTCTCTTCTTTGGTAAGAGCGTAGCTTGCATGACCCTGATGTATGCTGTCTTTTCCGTGCATACGTTGCTGGTCCTCCCGTGCCTCAGGTGTATCTTTTGTCTTCCCATACACGCCCAAGAAGCCAAGCAGGGTCACACAAAGATTCTTCGTCATGTGCATCACGTCGATTGCGGAGCGGACCTCTAGGTCTTTCCAATAGGGCAGGTCCCAAAATATAGATTTCTTCTTCCACACTAGTAGAGGCGCACGTGCAACGCACGTTAATATTTACATAATATATTAATTACACGTGGATATTAGGAATGCAATTATTCGTGTGTTAATCATGTGATTGGTGGAATATTTGGTATGATATTAATTGCACGTTAAACACGTTTAACGCTCACCATTGGAGCAGTCTAGGTCATTGGATTGACTTAGTTCGATGGCCGAGATCAGTTGGATCCGCCCCTTTGGGTCTTTTTATATTGGTATAGATGGGTGCGCGTCCATCAAACAGGTTGTCCACTAGGACCCTTTCCAAAGACCACCTTCAAAACCATATCATGTACATCAGCACCAGTACGGTGGTGAGGCTTCGTCCGGTGATCCGCCTCACCTTTGAAATGCTTGCATTTATTTCTTACGGGATGCCTGCTCGGAAGAAATCGATGATGTCCCAGGTACACATTCTTCTTACAATTAGCCAAATATATACTGTCGGTATCGTCCAAATAGTGTGTGCATGCGCGGTATCCCTTGTTTGTCTGTCCTGAAAGATTACTGAGAGCAGGCCAATCATTGATGGTCACGAGCAACAACGCCTTTTTAGGTCAAATTCTTCCCCCATGTGCTCATCCCACGCACGTATAGTTGTTCCATTCCACAGTTGTAAGAGTTTTTCAACTAATGGCCTTAGGTACACATCAATATCGTTGCCGGGTTGCTTAGGGCCTTGGATGAGCACTGACATCATAATGAACTTCCGCTTCATGCACAACCAAGGAGGAAGGCTATACAAACATAGAGTCACAGGCCAGGTGCTATGGTTGCTGCTCTGCTCCCCAAAAGGATTAATGCCATCTGCGCTTAGACCAAACCATACGTTCCTTGCGTCATCTGTAAACTCCTTCCCATACTTTCTTTCGATTTTTCTCCACTGCGACCCGTCAGCGGGTACTCTCAACTTTCCGTCTTTCTTACGGTCTCTCCGTGCCATCGCATCGCCTTGGCATGCTCTTTGTTTTGGAACAAACGTTTCAACAGTGGTATTATAGGAGCATACCACATCACCTTGGCAGGAATCTTCTTCCTGGGGCGCTCGCCCTCGACATCACCAGGGTCATCGCGGCTGATCTTATAGCACAATGCACCGCATACCGGGCAAGCGTTCAAATCCTCGTACTCACCGCGGTAGAGGATGCAATCATTAGGGCATGCATGTGTCTTCTGCACCTCTAACCCTAGAGGGCAGACATCCTTCTTTGCTTCGTACGTACTCTCGGACAATTCGTTGTCCTTTGGAAGCATATTCTTTATCATTACCAGCAACTTTCCAAATCCCTTGTCAGATACATCATTCTCTGCCTTCCATTGCAGTAATTCCAGTGTGGTGCTCAGCTTTTTCTTGTCACCTACGCAATTCGGGTACAACAATTTTTTGTGATCCTCTAACATGCGCTGCAACTTCTTCTTCTCCAAATCACTTGCGCAGTTTCTCTTTGCATCGGCAATGGCCCGACCTAGATCATCAACTGGCTCATCTGATGCCTCTTCTTCAGCTTCTTCCCGCATTGTCGGCTCAGCTTCTTCCTACATTACCGGCTCAACTTCTTCCCTCATTGTTGTATCATCGTATTCAGGGAACCCATGGCCAGGAGCTGTCGTCGTCCTCTTCTTCTTCATTGTCTTTCATCATAACCCCTCTTTCTCCGTGCTTGGTCCAAACATTATAGTGGGGCATGAAACCGAACTCAAACAAGTGGACGTGAATGGTTCTTGACGTAGAGTAATTGTGACCATTCTTACAGTCAGCACATGGACAAGGCATAAAACCATCCGCCCGCTTGTTTGCCGCAGCCGCAAGCAGAAAAGTATGCACGCCATTAATGAACTCGGGAGAGCATCGGTCATCGTACATCCATTGCCGGCTCATCTTCAATACACAGCACCGAAAACACCAAATTAATACAATACATAAAGTTCATACAACACTTAAATGCAACAAACAAATAACTCTCTAGCTAAAGAATTTAAATGCAACAACAAATGCGATCAAGATCGCAACTAAGGTAACAATTGATCTAACAGCATAATGATACCAAGCCTCACTATGAATGGCATATTTTCTAACTTTTCTAATCTTCAAGCGCATTTTCTCCATCTTAATCTTGTGATCATCAACGACATCGGCAACATGCAACTCCAATTCCATCTTCTCCCCCTCAATTCTTTTCAATTTTTCTTTCAAATCCTCATTTTCTCTTTCAACTAAATTTAACCTCTTGACAATAGGGTCGGTTGGAATTTCCGGTTCAACTACCTCCTACATACAAATATCTATGTCAGCTTGATGGGCATAATTTGTCATAAACACGAAATGCAACAAATAGTTTTAAAAGAGAATATACCACATCCGAATCATAACAAGGACGAGGGCCGACAGGGACGGATATCAAAACCATGGCACTATGTATAACAAACAACGTACGGGTAAGATAATTATACGAGTAACTATATATCCAAATCACACAAACATCAATTTTTTATATAAAATTTCATCAACAAGAGGCTCACCACAAGGTGGTGCCGGCGACGGGACGGTGCGGGCGATCGACGATGGTTACGACGGAGATTTAGAAGGCACTAAGTAAACCACACCTACATATGCAAACTAAGTGTTATTTTGACCTCATTTTGCATATAAATCAAATACTACCACATATAATTCCTTCCAAATTACTAAAACCCATAATTAATCACTATATAAACCAATGCAAGAGCTAATCTAGCAATGAGAGATGAAAGGACAAAGTTGCTAACCTTTGTGATCATTTGAATAGATGGGGGCCTGCAAATCTTGACAAATTTGGGGCAAATTTTATGATGAACTCGAGAGGAAGAAGGGAAGAACAGAGAAGAGGAAGAGGGGAAAGGGGGAAAAACAGAGTGTTGGTGGCACGAACCGGTACTAAAGGTGCTGGAGGGGCCCCACTCTGACAACATCCTGCCACCATTCTCATTAGTACCGGTTCGTGGCATGAACCGGTGCTAAAGGTTCGCCACGAACCGATACTAAAGATCTCCTCCCGCCTAGCCGTTGGAACCGGCACTAATGGACACATTAGTCCCGGTTCTGTTACAAACCGGGACTAATGTGTCTCACATTTGACCATTTTTTTACTAGTGATAGTTGGTCAAACCGGAAAGGGTTTGACTTAGGACAGATAAAATGAGCTTTGTAAATTCATCTGTGGGTATAATTACAAAAAAATAATGCCCTAATTATATATCAAAGGCATAATGCGTAGTCTTACTTAGATTAATAAAGCTAAACCGCCAGATACAAAGTGTTGAAAATCAGCTTACATGCAAGATACAAAGTGTTGAAAATCAGCTTACATGCAAAAGCACACATAGAAACAGAAGAAAGCAATTTGCCAAAATTCGTTTTCGGAGGAGTTCATGGCTTCTTCAACTCTCGGGAGGCTAAGTGTTGATGCCAAGCAATCAGGCTTAGCCTTCAAAGAATAGCTTTGCCCTCTCGTCCTGGATCAAAGAGTGCCACACCTTCGATAAGCAGAGCAGCTCACTCGAGAGAACAAATGAGCCTTGGCGAGTAGAGAGGGCAACGGGCACAACCACCTCACCACAAGAAGCTACCAACAGACAACCACAACAAAACACAACCTGCAGGGCCAGATCACCAAAGAAGTCGCGGTGCATTATATTGGGCAACAACGCCACCCAACAGACCCAGAACTTGTATAAACCCGTGCTCACCCCACCACCAACATGTCGTTGTGCCTAGAGAGGGGGGCTTAGGGCATCTACAGTCGGGCGTCCCAAATCCGTTTCAAACACTCGGACAAACAGCCCGATCACAAAAATCGATCCAGAAAGACTTCTCAAAAGGGCCTCAAACGTAAAGGTGGACCGGCACCCCTCATATCTAGCCCAAACCTAGAGCGAATATGAGGACATCAGGGGGCGTCCACCACGTCGGACTGAGGATGAGGTCCCACACAAAATCGTTCGAAAACCTGGCGGTCCGACGAACATCTCCTCCGATGGGGGGTGTGAACGCCGCGTGGCATCATTCCGGCTCGCCGCACGAGGCCAAATCCGGCTCTTTAAACCGGTCAGCATTCTCTAACCCTAGCCACATCCACCTCCTCCCTCTCTGCGCCGCCAGCCCGAACCCATCCACCACATCTCTCTAGCTCCGCCGCTCTTCCCAACTCCGGCATGCTCTTGTCCGGTTTCATGCGTTGGCGGCGGGAGGGAGGAAGAGAGTAGGAGAAAAGAGCAGGAATTAAGTAGAGAGCGGCGGGATGGAGGAAGGTATGTAGTGGGGATTTTGCCGCGGAAATAGTGTCGGTAGCTACAAAAGGGCAGGCTTCACCTGCCTTTTCAGTGCGCCATGAGTGTAAGAGTCTAATGTGTCTCGTGTCCGGACTCCCGCAAAGCTTCCGCACGTTTGATTCTAGTTTATGAGAAAAGGTTGGTCCGGACCGGACCGCTCGACAGACCGATACAGGGACGCGTCGAATGACTTCCAGGTTCTCCACTGAGGCGTGCGGGCTTGCTGTGATGTCGTTGGCGAGATGCGTGGAGGCGAGAAACCAAAGTGTAGGATCCCATCTGAAATCGTCCCCCCGGTCGAGTCACCTCTAAGGTCGAGTCGAGTCGAGTCATCCTCCAGGCGCTCAACATGGTGGCCGCACCAGTGACCCATCATTCGATGGCTGCTACTGGTAGCCAGTGCTAGCTACGTATCGGGCCGGGGCAAGGCCGGCCGGCGCCACGGCGAAGCGGAGACATCAATCAATCACCACCGTCACGGCCCGGTCACGTCACGTCGCGTCACACGGGTGTACTTGTGACGTCGCGATCCCTTGCCGCATCGGCGTTGCGCACCGGCGAGAAAGCCGACTGGATGACCGAATGATTGGGCAGTAGGCACAATAATCATCAGCGGATAAACTCTGGCAACGCGGTGGGTATAAAAAGGCAGCAATGTGGCCGGCAGATGCACGCGGCTCACCAGTGAGAGTGAGAAGCAAGCCGGACGTGTGTGTGTGGCGTCCCTGTGTGTGCGCTACTGTGGCGGTGGTTGCGTGCGGTACGCGAGTGCGATCCTGGCACAGCACGTAATAAAAGTTGGCACGCAGATCCGCCCTCCCACTGTGATCTGCATCCGCTTTATGTGAACCCGCCGGGCGCACGAGACAGGCAGGCAGGCAGGTAGTGACCCTTTGTGAGTGGAACGTACAGTAGGTAACATCATATCGTATGTACCCACGGCCGGCGCGCATCTCATCACCTGCCTGCAGAACCGGCGATTGTAAAGTTTGTAGGTATTATATATCTGGATATTTGCTGACGGAGAGGAGACGACCGTGCGGTGACTGTGACCGTTGATACATGGTTGGAGCACTATCCGTAATAAGTGCCACGGTGTTGACTCTTAGAGCGTCTTTAGCAGACCTCTTAAAATAGAAATCTATAAAACACGGATACATGTGACGGAAAACATGTTTCAAGAGTCGATTTAAGCTACGGCCCAACAGATACGGTAACGATGAACGGTATCTTCCAGCCGCATGGTGCCGCCGGGCTTCCTCGGACGTGAGCGGCGTGCCTCGGCCTCCGGCGCTCACCCTTTGCCGCCTTAGCCGTCCGGCCTCCACTCACCCGTGAGAAATTGGACGAGGGGCTCTGGAGCAGGTTCGGATTTAGGCAGGGAAGCGAGAAAAGAAGACCGGACTTCGCCGGAGCCGCGAGAAATCCATGACTGGAGCCCTCTGGTACGGACGGCGGCGCGCATGGAAGGCGGAGAATACACACGCACACCCTACCCCTACGAGCACCTCCGAAAGACTGAGCCGGCATATCATCTTGAAATTTACGAAGTCACTGTAAGCACCTCGTCATCGACCGGAACGTCTCCTCCCACTGAATGCGCATCGCCGGAAATCCTGATATAAATCCAAGAATAAATGCAAGCATCTAGATTTGAACCCTGGTGGGCTGAAGATACCACAGTCCCTTTAACCATCCAACCCCAGGTTGGTTCGTAAATTCTGGCCAATTTGTGGCCTGTATATTGCCCTCCAAAGTGTAGATACGTTTCCGGTGGCCTGTAAAACGTATACAGTTTCGCAAACTTTTACATGATCCTTTCTGGACAAAAAATTGGACCGAAACCGTAAACTCTCCGGAATTTTACAGGTTTAGCGTTTTTAAAGAATCTAGCGCTCTTACTATGTATCGGAGGGAGTAGTGTACTGTATATACAGGTGCTCATGCATTGTCGACTTTCCCCCGGTTCAACTTTCATCGTGCACACCTGACCTGTCTCCACCATGCCATTGGCATTGCCATGCATCAACAGGAATAGACCACAGTGTGCGTACCTGCCTCTCCATCTTCTCTCAGACTTTCCATCGTGCGTGCTCTCACGAAAAGGACTGCCCAAGGATGCCGCACCACATGATATCTTGGGATGGAAGTCCTGTGATCTCCTCTCTCTTACATGCATGCATGTGGAAAATCCGTGCCATTCTATCCATGTACTCCCTTCGTTCCTAAATATACAAGTCTTTCTAAAGATTTCAATATGAACTAGGAGTACATACGAAGCAAAATGAATGAATATACACTCTAAACTAGGTCTATATACATCCGTATGTATAGTTTATAATGAAATCTTTAAAAAGACTTATATTTAGGAACGGAGAGAGTAGTATAGCAGTACCGGGACGTGGTCTACTGCGACCAACCATTTGTCATCACCCTCCTCCGTGCAAGTCCATGCTTTTAAAGTGCTCACTGGATGAGCAAAAAAAAATGATTTATTTTTAAAACAAGGCAAATGAATTGCCATTTTCATCAATTAGGAAACTGTTTAAAACAGATTGCCGAGGTTGTAGCCAGAGCATTTTCACAAAGTCCTACTCTCCCCCTGGTACGAAAATTTACAAAAGACTAAAATGTTCACCAAAACAATGTGGTGCGTTCTGCCAAAAAAAACCCGAATGAGTGCACACTGTGAATTACTCGCAGCAAAAAATTCCACTTTGAAGAGAATAACTCGCTATGCTCACCGACTTAACTCTGAATTTTGTTCCAAGACGCTGTTTTCCCTGATACTAGTATAAAACAAGGAAAAAACTGAAGAAGTGCTGGTACAGAGAGAGCACCAATCCTGCCTGGCAATGTACTGGAAAGTTCTATTATTGCCCAGGGTGGGTATGGCTGCTAAACTACTGGGGTTTGCCTGCCGCTTACAAGGGGATAAAAGTGCGTAAATCGCCCATGTGTTTTCTTCTTCTAGCAAGTCCAGCCCTGTGGTGGTTCAACGAGCGTGATATCATGATCTCGTCATGTTGCCGCGTCATGCTAGGCTGCTAGCTTTCCCTTTCGTCTCGAGCTTGTGGGACAAAGCGCCACAGATCGACTGCGATATCGAGCTCCTTTTGCTTGTGGAACCTGTAGGTCCGAGGTAGATCATAGCGCAGCTGTAACAAGGAGGAAAAGGAGCACGTTGCAGATATTACCACAGCACAGCAGGTGTGAAGCAAAAGACATGGTTTCGGCCCAGAATCCCGAATTCAGAATAACCTTCCCATAAAAAACAAAAAGGTATTTATCCTCGTTTTAAGCAAGACAAGAAAGGCTAGCTTATTTCTCCGTTTCAAATAACATTACCTCACACAGAACTTCAGCACTGATTGCGTTGCAATTTCGCAGGGCTGCCTTCTTGATGTACTAAAAGATCAAAAGCACAAAAGAAAATGAACACTAGATGAGCATTTCTTCCACATGAAATGTACAAAATGGAAAACGGACAAAATATCGAATATGGTTAGGTTCATCGTGTACAAAATTGAGTAATTCCTTTTGGAGCTCCAATGTTCTCTACAAAGCAGGCATTAAAGATGTACACGGCAGAACTTACTTCTCTCGTAGAAGTCTTGTGCAGAGAATAGACAGCTTGAGATGCAACCTGTGAATAATAAACAGATATAAAAACTTACTGCAAAACTAAGAACGTCTTTCATTAACTGGTATAGTAAACTGTTGCTCTGACAACCTTCAAGCCCATAGAAAGGAATTCCATGTCAGCTCCTTTTCGCTTTGTCCCAAAGGGAGGATTCATGACAACAGTGTCGACAAGAAGGCCTGCACCATATCTCTTATAAGGAACTCAAAAGGTTATGGGCGCTTTTCATTGTTAAAAGCATCTGTATTTGTGAACCAGTGTAATTCATTTCACAAGAACCACACTTTACATGTGTTCCTTTTGCTAACATGATTATATTTCATCTACTTTCCTTGCAAAAAATCATCATCTACTTTCTTTTACCTGCGCAAGCTACACGAAATACTAATTATCCAGCCAGCTTGGAAAGCATTTTCAGCTAGGATACTGAATTGGTATCAAAATGATGTCCTAGACATTATTTACTTATGTATTGAATATACAAAAAGGGCAGTAAGAATGATGCTGAAAAGAACTTCCACAATGGTAGCAGAAAATAGTGTATGACAACCAATAGATAACTAAAGTTTCGATGAGCCTACACAAAATATATTACCACTGAAGAAAAATACCTTTTAAATTTAAGTTCTTTATGTCACACTGAATTAAGTCGATATCCAGCTGCATAACAAAACATTTAATGAAAAGAAACATGTCATTCACATGTTAAAGTATAGTAGATCCTAGAAATAGCAAGTTACTGTGTCAATCCTCTCACATACTACTTTCAGCCCTACCTCTACCTCACCAACATGTACTTAACCATTTAAATTTGATCACTGGTACCAAAAGGGTAAAAACCATGCAAGAAGAACATCAGAGTCAACAACACCGGGGTTGTTATTGCTGACGAAAAGGCAGCGAACATAAGGATTTGACAGGATAGCTTAGCATATTCATGGAGTACTGAATTCAACATAACTTAGGTGAATGGTTTTCTGTGTTGAGGGGTGTGTTTCTGACCAGTATTGGAATTCAGGGTTTAGAGGGGTATTGCACTTATCTCATATAGATACTACATTTAGGGTCAACTCCAGAATTACATTCTCCTTGCTAAAAAGAATCCTTCAGAACTGTATTTGGTACAAGCTAAGGCCCACAACCTTGTCCCTACGAATTTCTTAAGAAGCATATAACGTTATGCTAAAGGCAAGAGCAAATGGGGACTTAAAACAGTTTTCAGCTAACTGCACTTCCAAGTTGTCATCCTTTGATCAACTGTAGGAAGCGCTCGAGATAATAGACTAAGCAGACCCGTGGAAAATTCTGCGTGATACTGTATTTAACTAATTATAGAGGGAAAAGAGTCAATATGAAGGTTTATTTGCTTCAGATAAAAGCAATTGTTGCATTGGAAACGAAAGCAACAGCATACCTCCAGATCAGTAGCATTTTCTTGAGCAAGTTCAAGGGACTGGAGGTCAATATCAATACCAGCGACATGCCTGTCATTCCGGAATCGTATTGAACAAGATTAGGAATATCAAACAACAGAATAACCACAAAAATCGTAAAGATGCCCAATTGGTACACAAACACGTCGGTGTATAGTTCATGACAGTAACAGACAAGCATTTAAAATATTGTGCAGCATATGAGTTCGTTACATGCCATGGGAATGATAGTGTCACATACTCATCATGTTTCGTAATGATAAGTTATGCAACATCATTTTGACCAGCATCTAGAAATTTCAAACAAAAAATATATGAGGTAAATTAAAGTATAATAATAATAGAAACAGTTTTATTTTCTTAGATCTTCAGTACGAGTAACTAAGTTACAGACAAGGCACCAAGGCAGGTGGATCAGTGAGCTTTTATGGTAGTTTACTGTCTACTAAGACCAAGTACTGGTAAATCAGCACATAAACATCATGAAGCAATGTAGTGCCTACTAGTTAAACTCTTGGTGTCCCCCAAAAACATGGTGTACCTTATACTGCACAATCAATGAGCAAACCATGGCACACGTAACCAGTCTTCAGTTCTCCATTCAGTTACAGTTTAAAGTAGGTGTGCAAATGATGGCGCGCGAATTATGAAAATGACAACGCTATTGTACGGTTAAGGAGCGAAATCTCTGTTGATACCAACTCTGTTGTGTGCAAATTATGGCATGGGAATTTTAAAATGACAACGCTGTTGTATGGATAAAGAGCAGAGATCTCTGCTGATACCAACTCGGAAGAAACAATTGTAAATAATAACTGAAGAAAACGATTACCAAAATACTAAGAGCTTCAACGCACTCACTCGGCATCCAGCAGAGCACTCGCGACAGCCAGGGTACCACAGCCGCACCCAAAATCAGCCACCACTTTACCAGCTATGTCATCGAAGCTGTTCTCAGCCTGACAGATTCAGCAAATCACCATGAGAAAGATAAAAGCAGAGGCACACCAGAATCACTAGAATTTTAGCATCCAAGCACGCCCAACAAGCCTACTTATTAGCTATCTGTCTGCCTCACTGTTCAGATAAAAATAGCCAGGAAAGACACTAAAGGTTGAGGCACAACTTGCAAGCAGCTGAACATTCAAACATTCCCAAATTTGTACTACAGGCAGTATATACAGAGCTAAAAGAACTAAAGCGTGAGCAACAACTTGTGCAGAATCTTCTACGGCAAGCCTACTAGCCCACTGCCGGAGCAGCTTGCCGGTTTTGGGCATGGAGCCGCGGCCGCGCGCACTCGCGGCGTCCAATTGCAGACAGAATCACATCACAGCAAGTACCAGGATCGCATCCATGCATAAAGGGGCATATGAGAATCGGGGCGGGGTACTACCGTGTAGAGCATCCTCGACGCGATGTGGGGGCCCGTCGCGTACTGCTCCAGCTCCACCTGTACCCATCACCTCCGCCGGCGACGGCGGCGGCGAAGCTCAGATAAGGTCATGCTTGTTCTGGAGGCGAATCGAGCGGCGGATGCGGCGGAGGGTACCTTGGGGTCGGAGAACTGGGTCAGGCCCCCCAGGAGGCCCTCCAGCTGCTTCAGCTTCATCTCCTCCTCCCCTCGCCGTCGCCGTCGCCGTCACGGAGTTGGAGATGTGCCCTCTCTTCCTGCCGGCGAGCCAGTGGCGCCTCCGACGGCCAGAGGGCGGCCTTTTCCCTTAGGGCCGGCCGTCGCGGGCCGGACCGCAATACCAGGCCTCTATTTTGGCCCACCTGTAAGGTCCAATGCCAGCCCAAGAGCCCATCACGCCCAACCCCAAAACGAGCCCAGTACGAGAGTGGGTGGAAACTCGGTACAGGCGGATGGTCTCTCTCTCTCTCTCCTTCCTTTCCTTCTCGTGCCGTGCGGCGGCCGGTGGGCTCGAGACCGCCGTCGCCGTCGCCACCGCCATCGCCGCCGGCTGCCTCCTGCTCCGTCCGTCCCCGCCGCTGGCGAGACCAGCGCTTCCCGTGGGCGGCGGTGCACGTAGCAGGTACGTACCGCCCGCTCGTCCTCCGCCCCAGTTCTCCGGCTTTGCGCTTGAGCAAGCAGCATTTTTTTTCCTTGCTAAATAAGCTAGATTTCTTCCCCTGCACAAAAGGGGTTCCATTTTGTTCCAGCGGGTCATGGTCTGAGCTCGTAGTTTCCTTCATCTTCAATCTATACCGAAGTTTAATTACAAGGCTAATTAATCTGTACCATCTCTGAAGTATCATTCAGTTATAATTGCTTGAATATACACTTTCATGCCCCGGCCAGAAACAAAGTCTTGCCATTTTCTACAACATGTGTGATTGATCGTACTACTTAGACATGAACTCTGCACTCTTGGAGAAAACTGCTTGAAAGGATCGCCGATTCAGTTCAGAATGAATTTACATCTGAATTCTGCACAAATTTTTTTTAGCCAAGTAGATGTGCTTTACTTTTACTGTACATCACAAAGGAAAACGAAAGGACTGATGGTATAGGCATATAGCATCGCATGCCATGCCATGCACTCGGATGTTAATGTCTTCTTGACTTCACCAGCATGTTGCAAAGGGTGGTGTGTGTGCCACGTTTTCTGAATAATGCGTGCTGCTTAATTAACTATAGTTTTCTTTCTCTTGCATGAAGTAATCTATTTATGAAAGTAAATGCCCCATTAACAACGCAACTTAATAAACCCATAAAACCCCCTTGGGTTGTGGCCATTAAGGGGCCATAAGGTCGGTCTTTGTCAAGATATAATGTGACACGCCATGCCAATGTCTCCTCTTCCGAGAGATGCAGGTAGACAGGAACCAGCATCCCTCCGGTCCCTCTTCCCCCCACCCCCAGCCCTAGCAGTAGCCAGCTTCTGAAACCCCTCCATGGATTTCGGTTGCTTCCAGCCCCACGCGGGGAGCTGCGATGACACGCCGCTTGATTTCCATGTGCAGCAGAGTGCCCACTATGATCTCCACTCCCTTGATCGTTCGTTCGAGCCTGTCGGCGGATCAATTGGCCCCTTTGCGGCCTTCTATCCTGACTACTACCCACAAGTTGCGACGACCAAGGCTGTCATCGGCGATGCTTCATCAATCGTTCATAGTTCTGGACCTCACCTGCCTCTGCTGACGCCAAAACTTGAGGTTTCACAACTCATAGGAGGCGGCCTTGGATCGTACAAGACCTATGAGATGAGCCGCCGGTTTTTCCCAAGAAAGAAGGCCTCCAGTAAGGCTCTCAAGAGGGCTAATGTTGTCAAGGGGCAATGGACACTGGAAGAAGACAGGTAAGAATTAGATATGTTGTTTCATGCTTCGTTCAGTATTGTCTCTGTTTGCAGCGCTGTAAGTCTGTGTTATTACTTGCTATCTGTGTTGTTAAGTTCGTTCTTGCATCTTTTACAGGAAATTGGTGAAGTTAGTGGAGCAGTTTGGACTGAGGAAATGGTCTCAGATAGCGCAAATGTTGCCTGGAAGAGTTGGAAAGCAATGCAGAGAAAGATGGCACAACCATTTGAGACCTAACATCAAGGTTTGTCTCTCCAACTTCCGTTTGAACTGAACCGAGGGGTCAAATCTATTTTGATCTCCTTTATATTCTGTAATAAATGGAATGCCTACAGTTATGTCTTTTGCTTTGACTGTGTTTAATGAAATAATAAACTAATTAAGCTCCAAAAAAACTATTTTGAACACATTTAGTGAGATTTGAATGTCGTTGGGTCAGTCTGCAATACATTATGGGTGCACTAAATTTGGGGAATTATATACATGATGCCATTTTTGGTTTGCTTATATCAGATTCATGGGTGGGGATAGTATTTAGTACTAGATTTGCAATCTAATTCAGCTTAAAAAAACTAGTTTGAAACTTTGAATACATTCAGGGAGATTTGAATGTCATTGGGCCAGCCTGCCCTTTATTAAGGGTGCACTAAATTTTGGGAGTAATATAAGCGATGTCTTTTTTGGTTAGCTTTTATCAGGTTGATGGGTGGGGAATGGGTATAGTACTTAGTACTAGAATGGTTCTTATCCATGATGATAGAATCTCAAACCGGCACTCAAAAACTATTTTTGTACCCTTCTAGTGAGCCAAACAGAAGAAAATTCTAACCTGACATGGCCACATGGGACAAGAAAACATAAACTGAGGGGAAATATTATTTTTGAAAAACTAGAAACAATGCATCATGGAAAATTATGTTGTTGACCAGAGCCATAGAAGTTCAAATAACCTTTGCCCCTATTAAAATTTTAAAAATTACAAAATGTTTAATGGTAAATAACAATAATGGATAAATATCATGGTGAAACCAAAAAATGGGGCATGGATGTTTCCAAATCTGAAATATTTTTGTCAAGTTCTTTTTCCTGAAATCTTCTCATATTATCTGTGTAGTATTCATGCTTGAAATAAACTTTTTGTGCGTGGATGAAACCACAAATGCAGAAAGATACTTGGAGTGAGGAGGAAGACATGGTTCTAATACAAACACACAAGGAGGTTGGCAACAAATGGGCAGAGATAGCTAAGCGCCTGCCTGGGAGAACTGAAAACTCCATAAAAAATCATTGGAATGCAACCAAGAGAAGGCAGTTTGCACGGAGGCGGACCCGCACAAGCGCCAAGAATCCCAAATCTGGGACCCTTCTGCAGAACTACATCAAAAGCCTTGGAATTGGCTCTAGCAAGGTCACTGCTGCTCCACTAGCCCCAAAAGAACGTCCACTGTCACCATCTTCACCAGCATCCCCAACACAAAATCTGGCACAGGTGAGTGACAGTTGGTCAGAATCCAACCCATCCAACATAATGGTCAGCGAAGGACTATTCAGCACAGATGACAGACAGGCTGACTCTTGTGAAGAAATTCTGGTCCCTACATGCGATGACTTTTCTATTGACATGTGTGATGGTTTATTTGACACAAAGGAGGATGAGCAATACCCGGTTTACAGCATAGATGATGATGTTGACATGGACTATATCTTCAACCATATGGACTACACTATTAAGATTGACCATGAGATAGATATGGAGATGGCATGGTGTGATGACGCACTCGCAAACATTGAATCTGGATCATCGCCATTGGTGACAGTGGCAGGTCCAGCAGAAATCAAGACTGTCCAGGTGAAGGAGGAGATGAATCTAGTTGAGCTGGTCACACGTACAGAGACTTGACATTATTATATATGCATGCTATTTATAGGTAATATGACGACCTTTTGGATGTTACTATGGGACCTGCTATTTATAGATAATATGACGACCTTCTGGTTGTTTCCGTAGATTATATGACGACCTTCTGGATGTTTCCATAGATTATATGACGACCTTCAAATGTATTATGGAACCATATTGACATGATAAAAATGGTAAATAAGACCACGTGTATTATATGGCTTGAAAATGAAGTGTTTATTATATATTGAATTAATGTTTGAAACATGTTTCTCATTTCATTATTATGGTATAGTTACCTAATTTTACTTTATTTTCGTTATGGAAATGGAGATGAATTGCTATACTTTTATGAACATTTATGGATAACATGTCAGTGCGGTGGTGACTTGTTGTTTGTAGCTATGCACTGACACGATGCACTACACTTAATTCAAACTGAGAGATTATGTGGTCAATTCAGCATCCAACATTCAGATAATTCTTCTCTCAAGTTTAAAATAACACACAATATGATTGAATAGTACATAATAGGTTGTTTTAAGTTAGAACCCATTGATAAAAGAAAGCATTGCATTAAATTTTTATCACATCGACCCAACGTAGGACATCTGCGCTCAGGCTCAGCTCATACAACCATTCATTCTTTGTTCAACTGATCCAGGAAATTTCGTTGATACCTGCACACGATCGTAATAGGTAGTTAAGAAAAAAGTTTAATAGGCAAAGACATGTTTAAAAAGGAAACCTTTTTATTGATTCTGCACAAGCTGTTCTAGTCTGATACTTCAGTTTCTGTTGGTAATGCAAATTGGGATTTTATTCCTTTTTTTTTACATGTTGGCAATCTTGTTCAAATATAGTACTGTATTCCTTTCAAAAAGAATGTTTAAAAATCAAATCATATAATTTACTAAAGTATGAGCTGTTGATATGAGTTTTCCTTTTTGCTGAGATAATTTATTTTTAAAGAACATGGTTAATGTTAATAAGGCATCATACTTGGAGTCTTTTATTAATAGCTGAAGAAAAAAATTACCCTATATGCAGGGAAGGGTCACAATCATGATGAAAATACTCCTGTTGATTAGCTTGATTAGCATGGCCACTAGACCCACTAGGTCCAACATCCTGGCAAGACATTTGCAGCACATTTTCCACACTAGTTTCTTGTATCTGGTACAACAAAGAGGTAAAAATTGAAGCACGCATAGCTCACACTGCTTTCGAATATATGTGACGAACTCAGCCATTAATTTACCATTCCCAATAAAAACCACAGCCATGGAATTTTAACAACAATATAAATACCTTCTTTTGCCAAGAAATCTATGGTCCGTTGTGCATTTCCATCGAACAAGCAAAAATATATATATATATTCAAAAACCCGTTGAAAGAGCAGGACATTATCATCGTGGACTGTCTCATATTTCAGTTGCACGATCTTTCTTTAGTTAGGAGAAAGAAACTAGATGATTGACAATTTAATGAAATAACCGAAACAATACGAAGTCGGCTAGTGCTAACTTTCCCTCCATATATATGTTTTTATTTTATCACTGAGGCTTCCCTGTACTGTGTATGGAACTCCTGAGCGTGTCTAAATGAGGATTAACCAAAATAATTTGTGTATATATGGCACATTCAAGCTAAGCCAATGCTGGAAATAAAATAAAATGATTAAAAACCGTGAGGGAAGAGATGAGGTTTATCACTCATATTGATGTATTATACCTTCTTCCGTAAGTCTTTATTAACATCTTGCAGTTGTTGTTCCTGCACAAATTAGTAATTAGTAATTCTGGGGCCTCTACGCTGAAAGAAATATATTGAACAAGATCAGGGCTTAACAAGACGACACACGTGTTACCTTGCGCTTGAGCTCAAAGAGCTGATCAAGTGACTGTTGGCTCTGTATAAGTCATACACAGAAATAGCTAGTCAGCATGACATTCTACATGTTAAACAAATCTGATCTCAAACATTTACATATTATTACAGCATGCATCTGAAATATGAACCTACGACTTGTGAAGTACATATATGGAAATATGATCACCAGTGAATTTACTTGACTATGATGATGTACCTTTGTCGCCCTGATATGTTTGAGAGATATCTCAATTTGGTTCTCAAGCTGCTCAAGTTCCTTCATGTTAAGTGGGCCCAAGTCCTCGCCAAGAAGATTTCTGTAAAAGATCAATAATTTAATATAGGCACTAACAGCTCCTCTCTTCTCTCTGTAATCTCTCTCAACTCTCAAGTACACACATAGTAAAAAAAGGCTCAACACATACACACGTATTCCATTAATCACTCCATGCTCTCATCGCTTCCTAAACTCTCTCCATGATCAAGACGACTCGGAAACCATCTGTGAACCAAGCAAACTATATGCAGGCACTTCTCCTTATCTATGATCTCTACTTGCATGCAGGCCATTCGATAATTATGTAATGCAGCAACTAAAACGCAGACGGCCACACAACAAACACATGTCTGCGTCTACTAATGTGTGTTTGCCTCCATCTCCCTCTAAGAGCACGCATGCTAAGTCCATGTCATCCATGATCGCTTAGTCAATGACAATATTAAATAGCAATCGGTCACCTGGTAAGTAATTAATGATCGATATATCTAACATTTCCTATAGTTGGCTAGGTAGGGACTACATACCTCTGAGTTGTCTGTAGGAACTCAACTCTTGTCTTCAGCTTCAAGTACTCCTGGTAATTGCTCTAGTTTGGATAAGAAAAATTAACAACCCACTGGTCAAGTAATCGAGTGAAATCATGACTATAATACAGAACTACATTATGCATAAACCATATATATGTATGGTTGTTTACAAGGTACTGCAAAAACTTTCTAGGAGATAATAGCTATGTGACAATGAAAATAGAACGGTATGGCATACTATAAGATACTGCTAATGAAATATTCCAAAGTTGATAATATGAATGACGAAGCGTACATAAATTAGCAATATAGTAGTTTTTACATCACATTGAAGTTAGGGGGTAAGTCCTCTCCAGCGTTAATTAGTTTTGTTTTCAGAAAGGGATATTAGACCCATCATGTGAGAGCTCTGTACATGTGCAAATGTTCAGAAAGTTTTATTTCATTCCGTTAAATACTTACTGCTACTCAGAAGCAGTAGATGGAGCTCTTATATTTCACCATATATACCACTGCATTTAATTAACAGTTTAGATCCAAATATCCAATTTGAATTATTACTTTGCTTTATGTATTGATACTTGATTTTCCATGAGCCGTGAAATTACATTAAACACATTAATTCCAGTCACCAAATTGCCATAATCTGATCCTGAACATAAATCCTATCCAAGACTAACAGTTCACAAAATGCACGTGGCACGCCATGTATATACTTCTAGAAACACCGCTCTAGTGTCTAGTGCATACTGTTCGGTTTTGCACATGAAATGTATATGAAGCAACAGTGTTGAAAAGGTTACTTGTTCAGTCTCCGGAGTTGCAGTTGCCTCGGAGTTGAAGTTGCAGCTGCGGTACCGCTCTAGTGTCTTGTACATGCTGTTGAACAACAAGAAAAATGGATTATAGACAAGCTTTTGAAAGAAGAAAATCATGAAATATCTCTGACCCAATCAACGTAACGTAAGAGTTCATTACATTGTAGTGTGGCATGACCAAACGAATTTGACATTGCTGAATCGTTTGGAGAACAGTTATTTCTAAGTCGACCATTTCGCTTAAACAATTGGATGTAAATATAGACCACCTTTGGGTTGAAGGGTTTTTCTAAGAATCTGTAGGATTTAAATCCATCGGAATTTTCCCTATGAAGGTCCCTATTCCAAACATGCCTATTCTGTAAATATTAATTGTACCATATCTTTCATTAACGAATAGACGGTACTCCAGCCGATTTTATGAAAATTTAAAGCTATGGACTAATTTTAATTGAGAAAATTAGGATATTGGCCACATCACAGATCGGTACTCAAGAAGTGTATTGTAGCTAGCATAATGTAACCTCTAGTGCGGTCCGGTCCAATTTGTACAAAAGGCAGTTCTTATTTGGTGCACACTGCACAAACACATAATACACATGTCCTCAATTGTTCCTCTAAAAAAACATGTCCTCCATTGTCACCGAGAGAACTGGAACATTTCTCTGATAACGTGAAGTATTTTTTAAACTAAATTTCTTGCTACTTTCTCTATTAATTTGTTTCGTAAGAACATGTTATTCTAGAAAGGAAGAAAATGCTGTTAAGTTTGGGAGCGGCGATAGTGGCGTGTCGGCGACTCGTTCTAGTGGTGGCAGTGGTCGTTCATGATCCATGGAACTCGATGTAATTTTTATTATGTTTTGAGGTGTTTTATATTTTTTATGAATCTTTATAATAGATCTGTGCTCTTTTCGCAAAAAATGGTGTAGCTATGTGTACTAAGATATAAAAAAAACTATTTACATTTGTAAGGTTAGAGAAAATAACGCTTTGTAAGAAAGCCACGAATCGGCAAACCAACCCTAGACACCACAACTTGATCCGATCCGTGCGCCGCCGGGCAAAGCCTGCGCGGCGCCGGGGAGGCTGCTTCTCGTTGGGAGCTAGTATGGAGGAGCTTGTGGGCTACTACGGGATGGTGACGGTGCTACGTGGTCAGGTTGTTGCTGTCGGCAGATGATGTTTGGCGGACGAATTGGCGATCCAACGCGGTGATCTTCAACGGTGGCATGGCCTAGCTACGTCACTAAAGAGGAAGTCGGTGCATGGTCCTGGATGGCAGCAAGCTCGACATCAAACCCGAACTTGTCGCGCAGTGGCATGGACGTTTTCTCTTCTTCAGGTTTTCTTTAGGGAGTCTTCGAGTTTTGTTTGGGGCAGCTAGGTAGCGACTATGTCCTCGTCTAGGAATAATGTTCTCCTTGCTCTTTTTCTATTCCGTTGGTGTGTTCATCAACCTTGGAGTGTGTGTGGAGCCGTGTCTCTGGCAGGTCTTCCAAGATCCGGTCGGTTTTAGGTTTTCGATGGATCCGTATATATTCGGCCGGCGTTCATGGTCTTAGGAGTTTCCGCAGGACCGTTTTTTCTTCTGCGGGGTGGGAAATCTCGGCCGCCGGCATCTCCTGGTCTGCATCGACAACATCCCGACCGCTGCTTCTGCAAGCCGCTAGGTTTAGAAAAGTTTTCTCCGTAGGTGGCACCAAGCTTTGCTCATGGCGCGCCGCGGGTGGAATGATGCAGGAGGAGGAAGACTTCGGCACCCCCAAGGATTTGACAGTATTCTTATCTATCTGTGTGGGTGTGTTTGCAAGGACCTACGACACGTAATACATGGCCTTGGGCCCTGTCGCAAAAGAAATAAATTGACAGAAAAAAAAGTAAGTTTGAGACTTAACATGCCATTTTGCCATTAGGAAAAAAAGGGGTTCCATACGATTATGGCATGATGGCGCGTGCTCAATGCAAAGTAAAGCAGGGTACTGTTACATCACTTTTTTTCTTTTCGAACAGGCAGTACTACGGCAGCAATAATACCCTCGAGCTCCAGTACGCGTCTTCACGTGTTTGCTACTACTGCCTTGCTTAACTCGCCCTGCTGCACTGGCCGGGCGGTTCGCCCGCTGGCTGAGCTAGCTAGCTATACCATGGTACTCCTACTAGCAGCAACATCTCACCTGTCTGTCCGTCTCGGTCAAAGTTCTACGGCCGACCGGTGGAGACGACGACGACGACGACGGAGCACCGGCCGGCCGGTCACATGCCATGCCATGCCATGCCTGCCGGGAAGAACATCGTAGGAGGATAAACCCTGACGATCCATCGTTTCCTAGGGTCACTTTTCCGTCTTTTTTCTCTCCGGCCGCGGCCGCGTGCGAGTACGGCGCCTGACCGGCGTAGGGAGAGGGGGGTGGGTGGGGAGACGAGGCCTCAATGGAACAGTGGAATTGGATCCCAATGGAACAGTAGTAGAATTGAACAGTATAATTGGATCCCAATGAAACAGTAGTAGAATCTATAGCTAGCTAGAGAACGACACACACACACACACCAGGAAACTTGTAATTAGGTCGAGCAGTGCCTATGCACACACATAGTACTAATTAGATCTGGCCATGCCAGCCGGCTGGTACAGAGGCCGAGGCCATGTGCATCGCGCTATGCAGAGGCCACACAGCGTGGTGGTTTTGTCATCTCTTATGTATCGATTGAGTGAAAATGTCATTTTTATTAAGAAAAAAATGTCGACATAACAAAACAGGAAAGGGGTAACACCCAGCAGATGGATGGATGGTAGGGAAGAAGCAACAGATCTTTCCGCACAAGCTCTCATGAAAAATGAGGAATTGGTTTGTTTCTAGGGCACAGATCAAGTAGTATTAGCGCAACGAGAATCAGGTTTTTATAAGAGAAGAATGTATGTAGGATTTTAATCCAGCATAGGATTTTTTTCCTATGGACGCCATTTGAGAAGAAGTTTGCCACTAATAACATTTTCCATGCCTTAACTTTAGGATTTTCTAACAAAAAGGTTATACCTCGTGTTTTTTTTCCTTTTTGCATGCACCTTTTTTAATATCTTAAAATTCTTTTGAAGTACTCAAATGGCCATGTCTGCAAAGTCCCGTGCTTTGGTTTCAGAAACCATGACGGTGCCCATTGCTGTTTTTTGTACTGAAGAGGCGACTAGAAGTGTGCAAACCTAAATAATATGCAGCTAGCTATCCAATTTTTTTTTACTGGATAAAGAATCAACCTTTAAGACTGCAAAATAAAGCCCCCATTTCACACATGCCTGCTCCGTAGATACTGTAACATCTCTTTTCTTAACGAATAGACAGTGGCCCTAACGATTTCATACACACAAAAACACATATGTTTAATTAGTTAATTAGGATATTGCTCGCTGCACATGTTGGCATTGGACAAATGCATGGGCGCTACCATAAGGTAACCTCAAATCCGGTCTAATCTGTGTAAGAAATTTTCTAATTATTCAGTGCACAAAACACAAGCGCATTTTTCAAACCAAGAAACTTCGTGATGGGCCGGCGACATTTTGTTTTAGTTTTCAAATTTCTCGCCACCTCCTCTGTTTGTGTCTCAAATATCATATGCACATATAGAAAAAATGACGGCAAATTATACATTTTTTTTGTGACTGGTCAATTTTACATGTCACAGACTGTGTCACGTGTAATTAATTAGGAAGGAATGGGGTACCATTTCCCCCCTGCAACTTCTAGCTGCACTCTGCTGAACAAACTCTGAGACCATACAATAATAGTACGAGCATCTCATAAATCCTCTCTCTTCGTCAGTGTTTGCTTAGAGCTGCATACGATTATAGCTTAATGACGCGTACTGCCTAGTAATGTAAGCAATTTATATGTTCGGTCCTTGCCGTTGCGCCCTCCGGGTAAGCCCTCTCCGCCAGTGGACGACGATGAGGTACGTACGTACTACGCCTGTCTGTCAAATGTCCACGGCCAACACGCACTGCCACTGCCAGTACCGGGCGGTGAATTGAATTCATTCCATCGTTCACATGCGGCCGGAGAACAGCATGGTACTCCTGCTCCGGGATAGGACGAGTACAGCTGAGGACGAGCACGTACACCGATACATAGTATCGTTTTCTCCGTCACTTTTGCTCGCCTGGCCGCGTGCGCGTACGGCCGCTCCGACGAGTCACCCAGACAAGACGGAGAGAGAGAGAGGAGAGAGGGCCGAGGGCTCAATGGAACAGTAGAATTGGGATTGGTTCCCAATGGAACAGTAGAATCTCCACACACACAGACACACACACACACACACACACACCAGAGGGGGGTCGAGGGCCAGATCTCCCAGGAACTCCCCGATGCAACAATGCAAGAGAGTAACTAGTGGCTGATTGATTTGTTTCCTGAGCTGGGCAACGGGCCGGCCGGCAGAGGGAGAAGAAATTAGTAAAATTGCTTGTGTGATTCTTGCAGAAACAAAAAGGTACTGTCTGCTCTATGTGTTTGCCTGCCCAGATCTGGAGATGCTACCTAGGAAAAACGAAGTGGTAGACTAGTATAGTTCTGAGTGATTCATCGATCGGCATGTGCGTGGCTAGTGAGGAGCGCAGAGCACAGGTCTGCCGAGAAAAAGAGCGTTGAGGGGAGAGGCTACGCGCTACGGGATATGGCTAGGATCGAGCCTGGACTGGATGACTCTGTCAGCTGCCGCCTACAGCGACCTCAACTCGCATAATAAACACCAGAAGAGGTAAGGGGAAGCACCCCACCTCGCGCTCATGGATGGATGGAAGACGCGGCAAATCCTTCCCCAAAACAGCAGCGAGGGAGAAGAGGGGCTACCATGGTAGCCATGCGTCTAAATGAGCAAATCTTCAAGCAAATTAACTTTTTCATATGATAAAACAAGTCAGAGGGTAGGATTAGTTAGATGCAGCGGTTGTGTACCATGAGGATGTGGAGAACTCGAAGAGGCGGCCGCGGGTGGAGAAGATGATGAGCGCGACCTCGGCGTCGCAGAGCACCGACAGCTCGTACGCCTTCTTGAGCAGCCCGTTGCGGCGCTTGGCGAACGTCACCTGCCGGCTGATCTTGTTGTCGATCCGCTTCAGCTCCACCTTGCCGCGCCCCATCCTTCCGCCGCCTTGCCGCTCGCTGGCTCTCTTCTTCCCCGGCCTCTCTCTACCTCTCTCTTCTTTCCTCTTCTCCTCTCGGATAGCACTAGCCGGAGGAGGAGGAAGGAGGAGCTGTCGTAGAGTACTTGCTTCTCTTTAAAGTTTATGCTATGGTATGGTATGCTATGGCAGGACGGATGTCACCCTGGCCTGGCCTACGCATGTACTGCACCGCACGTACGGTGCGCTCCCGTCTTTGGGTTTGGCCCCTTTCCCTTTCCCCTATATCTCCCTTGAAGATTTCCTCCCCCTCTATCTCCCTCTGTCGTCCTGTCAGCCGTGGAGGAAATTGCACAAACCACCTACTATTGGTGCTAGTTTTGCACAAAACACTCACTTTACAGGTTTATTGCACAAAACACCACATTCTGAGGTAATTTGTTGCAGCTAGGTCTAATCCATCATTTGGATGCGTTGACATGATTCCTGACAAGTGGGTTCAGTTTGTAAGTGCATCCGTGACAAGAAAAAACAGCCACATCAGCAGCCAACTAGAACTATCAATATCTCACAATTCTTGCTCCAATTAAGCTGATTTTTTTCTAGAATATTAGTGAGTGCACACATGATTTATTGGTTTGTTTTGCATTTTACGAAAATGTTAAATTTGAACAAAAATATTAAACGAGTCAACTAACATTGCAAAATCGCCCAGTATTTGGATGCTAAAACCTCATGGCGGTAATATTTTGGTGTATGCGACTTGATGATGTCTGTAATGGTCACATGACAACTACTTGGACGGTAACACCTCATGGCGGTAATATTTTAGTACGTGAGAGTTGATGATGTCAATAATGGCTTTATGGCAGCCACTTGGATGCTAAAGCCTGACAGCGACAATATCTGCCATATCTTGGTGCTACTGATTTTATTTTATGAATATTGTGCCTATTTATGAATCATTTTATATTTGTGTAGCAATCTTATGTTTTTCACATGAAAATGTGTGGTGTGCTATTAGCTATTTGTAACCAGTAATGAATCTGGAAAGTTTCAGCTGGTTTGGATCACATTATAATGAGATATCTGCAGTTTACATTGGCTCATAATTTTTTTTACTCAAAAATCAAAATTTTCAAAAAAAATGCAGAACAATTCCAGTAAATCACACATGTATGCAATACTACTCTCGAAAAAAGGCAGCTCATTTGGACCACAGTTTGTGAGATATTTGCAATGTTAGTTGACTCGTTGAAATTTAACATTTTAAAAAAATATTTTAAAAAACCCAATAAATCATAGATGCACTCACTAATATTCTGGGGAAAATCCAGCTCAATTGAAGCAAAGAATTGTGAGATATTGACAGTTCCAGTTGGCTGCTGATGCGGCAAGTTTTTCTTGCCGTGATGCACTTACAAACTAGACCCACTTGTCAGAAATCATGTCAACACATCCAAATGGTGGATTAGACCTAGTTGCAACGAATTACCCCAATATGTGGTGTTTTGTGCAACAAATCTGTAAAGTAGATGTTCTATGCAGAACTAGCACCAAAAGTAGGTGGTTTGTGCAATTTTCTCGTCAGCCGTGCTTTCTCTGTCATCGCCGTACGTGGCCCGGCCCGCCCGTCCCGTCGATCGCTCCCCCTAGGCCCTACCTGCCTAGCTTGGCTCGGCAGCGGCCATGGCTCTCCTCTCGCCGCGCCACCGTGCCGCGGCCGCTCGGCAACAGTGACGGGCGGGGCCGGCCGGAGCGGAGGGGTACAGTACGATCCGACGTGTCGACTGCTTCCAAGCACCAAAGCTTAGCTACGCCATCATTTCGTCGAGAGAAGAACTTCATTTTAACCTCGGCGGCCCAGACGATGGATCATGGATCGATGGATGGATCATGGATCGACGGCGTACCGGTACGATTGGACTCCTCCTCCCTGCTCGGGTTATGAGACACGTACGGCGGCTTTGGCAGACTTGAAAATTACATTTTTGGCCCCAAATTCCCCGTTTGATGTGTGGTGGGAACTAGCGGTGGGAATTTGCGGGGAAGCTCTATCCCGGCTGAAATTGGGAGGCGACCAAGGAAGAGACGCCTGTGAATTGACCTCACCTCTTTAATTCCCTTTCCACTTCCCACATCAACTTCTTCTTTTTTTTGCTGGTGCCCTCATCAACTTCTTTGCCCCCAATCAACAGCGGATTATATGTCTCGTACCCCGGCAATGCTACACATACAGGTTTTTACAGGAGTTTACAGGAATGATTTGATGTGGCAGGTTTTCATTGGGTGTAAGGGGAGGATGCGGGCCCATCCCCATGAAAATCAGGATGGGATGGTTATTATGTTTGGAAGGAGTCCGCAAGAGCCTGTAAAGCCCTGTACGTGTAGCATTTTTGCTCGTACCTCTTTTACTCTCATCCCGTATCACTATTTTGCTCCAAACAAGGGCCCGACTGCTCACAAATGGATTCCGTGACTCTTTAAAGAATAAATGAGTACATTTTTTGCACATAGAAAAAGGGTAGTTGCACGTTCCTACAAACGCAAACCCGTGTATGTTTTTAAGAGCAACTGCATGGCAAAACAAAAAATGATTTCAAATCGATTCTGCAAAATAAATTTAAACATACAAAGCAAATGTTCAAATAAATACAACTACAAATTGTAGAGACGATGGTCGCGCATTTGTGAAGTGCACAACTGGTGTAGAATAGTTGTGCAGTTCATATATGGACTACAGGAAAATTACAGATTCGATACAACAACTAGAAATAAAGGATGCTTGTAGATCATAGCATATGTACATGCAATGTCATTCTATGTGTTATATATTGTCGATCGACGTATCTTTAATTACATAGCTTCTTTTCTTTTCTTTACTGAGACACAGTAGGCTCGTTGTAATTCTTTCATGGATGTTATCTCCGTTCCTTCGAGGATTTATTATCTTAGTATTCTTTTTGTAGTAGATAAATGCTGGCATGGTGGTGGTTCGACATCCGGCCTTGCGACAGAATTGTCTCTGGCTAGAATGCATTCGGTGGTCTTAACTTTTGTCTTGACACTAGTGCAGAACCGGGCAATAGCACCGGTTCGTAAGGCCCTTTAGTGCCGGTTCAGTAACCGGCACTAAAGTGTGGGCATTAAAGCCCCCCCCCCCTTAGTACCGGTTCAGCACGAACCGGTGCTAAAGGGCAACCACGTGGCACGAGCCAGCTCCGGGGGCGCGTAGGATATTAGTACCGGTTGGTAACACCAACCAGTACTAAATGTTTGGGTGTGTTTTGGTTTTATTTTTTATTTTTACTTCAATTTTGTGTTTTCAATTTAATTTGGTGATTGTTTTACATTATAATGAGTTGTTAAATCATTAGGTGAAAGTACTGCATATTAGTTTGACTGGATGCATGTGGATCCTAGCTAAGTCATCAAGTATATGTCATATCCATATTATATATACTTGATCACCTAATCTTGTTATCGAGGTAATATGGATATGGAATATACTTGATCACTTAGCTAGAATCCATCCAGTTGAAACTAATCTGCGGTTTTTTCATAAATGATATAATAACTCATCATCATCATCATATTAATATAAAAACTCTTGCATCATATATATCATCACCAACAACAGTTTTCATAGCTAGCTAAAAATCATCATATAATAGTCGTCTCATTACCACTACTTAATCATCATATAGTCATTACCGCTATCTAATCACCACCAACACTAGCTTAAAGAAGAAACATTTACTTGTACCAAAAGCAAAGATATCATCGAGTTCAACATGGTAATGATATTATAAGCGTTCATAACACCACAAAAGCAAATCACTCTTTGAGATTAAGTTCAGGACGAAGAACACGGACATGAGAGGTCAAGTACTAAGAGTATGAACTAGCTAATCACTCCTGCTGCTTTCTCTCGGGTAAAATAGCATAGAACATGTATAGCTTTCCTAATTCATCATATTGGAGCATGCAGATGAACCTGTCTCCTAATCGTGGGTTGCGCTTTCTGATTGCTGCCCTCTAGTACTTCTCTGCGATCGTTCACAATTTTGCTCCAGTCTTTTACTATTAAGTATTCCTCGCTATTAGAAATCCTGAATGCACTAAAGTGCATTGTAGGATATCTTGGCCATAAACTAACAATATTCATGGTACCTTTAGTCTCGATTCAATCAGGCACAACATTCATCGAGAGTCCCTGTTGAAGAACATCGTATAGTAACATACTTAGCAATGAAGTTTAGCTTTAAAAAAATAATGTATGCAAAAGATGCACTGAGAAGAAATAGTAGAAATTTTACCATCTTTCCTAAATATATGTGACCGTAGTTCAGTAAGAACACTATTGGTCGCACGTTTTGAGTACTAACATTTCTAAGTGCAGGAATTTTTTTTATCTTGATAGCATCAAGATCCTCAAGCCATGAAACATAATGACTTGTCTCCTCGCAGTTTAGTTCAGCCCCGGGACAGTGGACGGTCCTGTCTACTAAGCGCCAGACATGTTTGCTTGATTGGAAATAAGTTGTCAATATAAATTACTTGTCAACTCTTTTTGAATAAACAATATCGAAGACATAAATATGGTTGAGAAACTCACATAATGGTAGAACTGGAAGCGTCTGCACATCAACCCAGATGTCTCTATTACCTTCAATATCATCTTCCGGACGAATATCAAAGGTGATAACCATATCAGGCTCAAATGCATAAGCCTTGCATAGTGCTTGCCAAGTTTTGCATTCAAAATAGGTGTATGTGTCTGCATTGTATAATTTGACGTTGAAGGTATAACCATGCTCGGTCTTCAAGTAAACTTTTTTTACCTTCATAGTTTTGTTAGGACTGAAACCTATCTTATCCAAGACAAAAATTCTTGTATGGCAGGGGATACGCTAGTAGAATAGTGAAAAAATTAAAATTAAAAGTTGAAGCAAATGAAGCATAAGTCATGCTTAATTATGAAAAAAGACTTATTGTTCTGACTTATTGTATCCACTTCGAAGTTCTCATCCAGCTTGATGCTCAAGCGCCTATCATTAACTAGAAAATTTCTGCCGCACAGGCCGCGCTGGTCTTCGCAGTATTCACACATAATGAAATCATGTTCGTCGTTAGACGACATTCCTATGTTCATAGATAAACATTAAACACTTATTAGTTCTATTAATTCAACTAATTCAACTAATTCAACTAGTTCTGTTAATTCAACTAGTTCAACTAATTAATTCAACTAAGCACTTACGAAAAATATACCTAAATAAAGTAGCTCAACTAATTCAACTAAACTAGTTCTATTAATTTTCTAACTAATAATAAGGTAGCTAGTTCTATATAATAAATGTTAATTAGATAATCAAATCTCATATAACTAAATTAAATATATATATCTAACATATAATTTATATCGAATTCATTTAACATTTGACATTAATATCTAACATATGTTCATATATAGGTGAAACATTAAACACTTACTAGTTCTATTAATTCAACTAAATAAACTAGTTCTATTAATTCAACTAAGCATTTACTAAAAATAAACTAATTTATATCTAATTTTTTATATAGTTTTTTTCTTTTCTGCTTTATTTTTTTCTATTTATTTCAGAGTAGTTTTTTTTCTTTTCTGCTATATTTATTTCCTTCTATTTATTTCTGAGTAGTTTTTTCTTTTCTGCTATAGTTTTTTTTCTTTTCTGCTATTTTTTCTTTTCTGTTTTTTTCTTTTCTGCTTTTTTTATTTTCTTCTATTCATTTATTTTTATATACCATGCCAAGTTGATGGTTGAAAGTTGATGGCGTGGCTTTGAATGGTGCATACTGAATGCACAAAAAGTCTGGAGTTATAATAAGTTTTAAAAAATGAAGTGCCGGTGTAACAGATGAGTTCTCGTCCGAAACCCTGATACTCCGAAAGAGATTGTCCAGTTTGTACACGAAGTGCGTCCAGTTTTTGCCGTGACCCTTTCTACTCTTTCGCACATGCTATGCGGGTGAAATGATGATACCATGCCAAGTTTTAACATTTTCACAGTTCATTTTGTAGTGATTTTCAATTTCACGGTCATTTAGCTCTCTAAACAATTAGGTAAATGACTGAAAAACAGCAAATGATGTCAGAAAATGTTGGATATTGATGACGTCGCTTTGAATGTTGCATACTGAACACAAAAGAAGTCCGGAGTTCAAATAAGTTATTAAAAATATAAAAGAGGTGCAATGCTGGTTAATTTGCTTCAAGCCTTTCGGAATAGTGTAGACTGCACTACACATAGTGTTGGGGAACGTAGTAATTTCAAAATATTCCTACGCACACGCAAGATCATGGTGATGCATAGCAACGAGAGGGGAGAGTGTTGTCTACGTACCCTCGTAGACCGGCAACGGAAGCGTTGACACAACATAGAGGAAGTAGCCGTACGTCTTCCCGATCCGACCGATCCAAGTACCGAACGTACGGCACCTCCGAGTTCTGCACATGTTCAACTCGGTGACGTCCCTCGAGCTCCGATCCAGCCGAGTGTTGAGGGAGAGTTTTGTCAGCACGACGGCGTGATGATGGTGATGATGTTCTACCGACGCAGGGCTTCGCCTAAGCACCGCTACGGTATGACCGAGGTGGAATATGGTGGAAGGGGGCACCACACACGGCTAAGGAACGATCACAAAGATCAACTTGTGTGTCATGGGGTGCCCCCTGCCCCCGTATATAAAGGAGGGAGGGGGAGGTGCGGCCGGCCCCTAGGGGTGCACCTGGAGGAGTCCTACTCCCATCTTGCCTTGTTGGAGAAGGAAAGGGGAAGGGGAAAGAGGAAAGGGGGGCGCCGGCCCCCCTTCCTTGTCCTATTCGGACTAGGGGGGAGGGGCCACGCGGCCTGCCCTGGCCGGCCGTCCTCTTCTCCTTTAGGGCCCATGTAGGCCCATTAACCCCCGAGGGTGTTCCGGTAACCCCGCGGTACTCCGGTAAAATCCCGATTTCACCCGGAATGTTTCCGATATCCAAATATAGGCTTCCAATATATCAATCTTTATGTATCGACCATTTCGTGACTCCTCGTCATGTCCGTGATCACATCCGGGACTCCGCACAACCTTTGGTACATCAAAACACAAAAACCCTAATTACGATCGTCACCGAACTTTAAGCGTGCGGACCCTACGGGTTCAAGAACTATGTAGACATGACCGAGACACGTCTCCGGTCAATAACCAATAGCGGAACCTGGATGCTCATATTGGTTCCTACATATTCTACGAAGATCTTTATTGGTCAGACCGCATAACAACATACGTTGTTCCCTTTGTCATCGATATGTTACTTGCCCGAGATTCGATCGTCGGTATCTTAATACCTAGTTAAATCTCGTTACCGGCAAGTCTCTTTACTCTTTCCGTAATACATCATCCCGCAACTAACTCACACTACAAGGATTCTAGCATCTTTGATCAACGAGCTAGTCAAGTAGAGGCATACTAGTGACACTCTGTTTGTCTATGTATTCACACATGTATTATGTTTCCGGTTAATACAATTCTAGCATGAATAATAAACATTTATCATGATATAAGGAAATAAATAATAACTTTATTATTACCTCTAGGGCATATTTCCTTCAGTCTCCCACTTGCACTAGAGTCAATAATCTAGTTCACATCGCCATGTGATTTAATACCAATAGTTCACATCACCATGTGATTAACACCCATAGTTCACATCGACATGTGACCAACACCCAAAGGGTTTACTAGAGTCAATAATCTAGTTCACATCGCTATGTGATTAACACCCAAAGAGTACTGAGGTGTGATCATGTTTTGCTTGTGAGAGAAGTTTAGTCAACGGGTCTGCCACATTTAGATCCGTGAGTATTTTGCTAATTTCTATGTCAACAATGCTCTGCATAGAGCTACTCTAGCTAATTGCTCCCACTTTCAATATGTATCCAGATTGAGATTTAGAGTCATCTGGATCAGTGTCAAAATTTGCATCGACGTAACCCTTTACGACGAACCTTTTGTCACTTCCATAATCGAGAAACATATCCTTATTCCACTAAGGATAATATTGACCAATGTCCAGTGATCTACTCCTAGATCACTATTGTACTCATTTGCCAAACTCAGGGCAAGGTATACAATAGGTTTGGTACACAGCATGGCATACTTTATAGAACCTATGGCTGAGGCATAGGGAATGACTTTCATTCTCTCTCTATATTCTGCCGTGGTCGGGTTTTGAGTCTTACTCAACTTCACACCTTGTAACACATGCAAGAACTCCTTCTTTGACTGTTCCATTTTGAACTACTTCAAAATCTTGTCAAGGTATGTACTCATTGAAAAACTTATCAAGCGTCTTGATCTATCTCTATAGATCTTGATGCTCAATATGTAAGCAGCTTCACCGAGGTCTTTCTTTGAAAAAAACTCCTTTCAAACATTCCTTTATGTTTTGCAGAATAATTCTACATCATCTCCGATCAACAATATGTCATACATATACTTATCAGAAATGTTGTAGTCCTCCCACTCACTTTCTTGTAAATACAGGCTTCACCGCAAGTCTGTATAAAACTATATGCTTTGATCAACTTATCAAAGCGTCTATTCCAACTCCGAGATGCTTACACCAGTCCATAGATGGATCGCTGGAGCTTTCATATTTTGTTAGTACCTTTAGGATCGACAAAACCTTCTGGTTGCATCATATACAACTCTTCTTTAATAAATCCTATTAAGGAATGCAGTTTTGTTTATCCATTTGCCAGATTTCATAAAATGCGGCAATATCTAACATGATTCGGACAGACTTAAGCATAGATACGAGTGAGAAATTCTCATCGTGGTCAACACCTTGAACTTGTCAAAAACCTTTTTGCGACAATTCTAGCTTTGTAGATAGTAACACTACTATCAGCGTCCGTTTTCCTCTTGAAGATCCATTTAATCTCAATGGCTCGCCAATCTTTGGGCAAGTCAATCAAAGTCCATACTTTGTTCTTATACATGGATCTCATCTCAGATTTCATGGCCTCAAGCCATTTCGCGGAATCTGGGCTCATCATCACTTCCTCATAGTTCGTAGGTTCGTCATGGTCAAGTAACATGACCTCCAGAACAGGATTACCGTACCACTCTGGTGCGGATCTCACTCTGGTTTATCTACGAGGTTCGGTAGTAACTTGATCTGAAGTTACATGATCATCATCATTAGCTTGTGTTGAATTTTGTGATTCCCGTAGCATGCATGTATGGTGAACCGTTATGTGATGAAGTCAGAGCATGACTTATTTATTGATTGTCTTCCTTATGAGTGGCGGTCGGGGACGAGCGATGGTCTTTTCCTACCAATCTATCCCCCTAGGAGCATGCGCGTAATACTTTGCTTTGATAACTTCTAAATTTTTGTGTATATGAGTTCTTTATGACTAATGTTGAGTCCATGGATTATACGCAATCTCACCCTTCCACCCTTGCTAGCCTCTCTAATACCACGCAACTTTCGCCGGTATCATACACCTACCATATACCTTCCTCAAAACAGCCACCATACCTACCTATTATGGCATTTCCATAGCCATTCCGAGATATATTGCCATGCAACTTTCCACCATCTAGTTCACCATGACACATCCATCATTGTCATATTTCTTAGCATGATCATGTAGTTGACATAGTATTTGTGGCAAAGCCACCGTTCATAATTCTTTCATACTTGTCACTCTTGATTCATTGCATATCCCGGTACACCGCCAGAGGCATTCATATAGAGTCATACTTTGTTTAAGTATCAAGTTGTAATCATTGAGTTGTAAATAAATAGAAGTGTGATGATCATCAATCAATAGAGCATTGTCCCAAAAAAAGGCCAAAGAAAAAAAGAAGGCCCAAAAATAATAAATAAATACATAAATAAGGGGCAATGCTACTATCCTTTTTTCCACACTTGTGCTTCAAAGTAGCACCATGATATAGCAAGTCTCATATGTTGTGCTTCAAAGTAGCATCATGTTCTTCATATAGAGAGTCTCATATGTTGTCACTTTCATATACTAGTGGGAATTTTACGTTATAGAACTTGGCTTGTATATTCCAATGATGGGCTTCCTCAAATCGCCCTAGGTCTTCGTGAGCAAGCAAGTTGGATGCATACCCACTAGTTTCTTTTGTTGAGCTTTCATACATTTATAGCTCTAGTGCATCCGTTGCATGGCAATCCCTACTCACTCACATTGATATCTATTGATGGCCATCTCCATAGCCCGTTGATACGCCTAGTCGATGTGAGACTATCTTCTCCTTTTTGTCTTCTCCACAACCACCATTCTATTCCACCTATAGTGCTATATCCATGGCTCACGCTCATGTATTGCGTGAAGATTGAAAAAGTTTTGAAAAAGTTAGAGTATGAAACAATTGCTTGGCTTGTCATCGGGGTTGTGCATGATTTAAATACTTTGTGTGGGGAAGATGGAGCATAGCCAGACTATATGATTTTGTAGGGATAACTTTCTTTGGCCATGTTATTTTGAGAAGACATAATTGCTTTGTTAGTATGCTTGAAGTATTATTATTTTCTATGTCAATATAAACTTTTGTCTTGAATCTTTCTAATCTGAATATTCATACCACAATTAAGAAGATTTGCATTTAAATTATGCCAAGTAGCACTCCGCGTCAAAAATTCTCTTTTTATCATTTACCTACTCGAGGACGAGCAGGAATTAAGCTTGGGGATGCCTGATACGTCTCCAACATATCTATAATTTTTGATTGCTCCATGCTATATTATCTACTGTTTTGGACTATATTGGGCTTTATTTTCCACTTTTATATGATTTTTGGGACTAACCTATTAACCGGAGGCCCAGCCCAGAATTGCTTTTTTTTGCCTATTCCAGTGTTTCGGATAAACAGAATAGCAAACGGAGTCCAAACGGAATAAAATCTTCAGAAACGTGATTTTCTCACCGAACGTGATCCAAGAGACTTGGACCCTACTGCAAGGGATCAAAGAGGTGGTCACGAGGGTGGGGGGCACGCCCCCCTAGGGCGCGCCCCCTGCCTCGTGGGCCCCTCGGTGCTCCACCGACGTACTCCTTCCTCCTATATATACACACATACCCCCAAACGATCAGAACAGGAGCCAAAACCCTAATTCCACCGCCGCAACTTTCTGTATCCACGATATCCCATCTTGGGGCCTGTTCCGGAGCTCCGTCGGAAGAGGGCCGTCATCACGGAGGGCTTCTACATCATCCTAGCCCCTCCGATGAAGTGTGAGTAGTTTACCTCAGACCTTCGGGTCCATAGTTAGTAGCTAGATGGCTTCTTCTCTCTCTTTGAATCTCAATACAAAGTTCTCCCCCTCTCTTGTGGAGATCTATTTGATGTAATCTTCTTTTGCGGTGTGTCTGTTGAGACCGATGAATTATGGGTTTATGATCAAGTCTATCTATGAATAATATTTGAATCTTCTCTGAATTCTTTTATGCATGATTGGTTATCTTTGCAAGTCTCTTCGAATTATCCGTTTGGTTTGGCCAACTAGATTGGTAGTTCTTGCCATGGGAGAAGTGCTTAGCTTTCGGTTCGATCTTGCGGTGTCCTTACCCAGTGACAGAAGGGGCAGCAAGGCACATATTGTATCGTTGCCATCGAGGATAACAAGATTGGGTTTATTTCATATTGCATGAATTTATCTCTCTACATCATGTCATCTTGCTTAAGGCGTTACTCTGTTTTTAACTTAATACTCTAGATGCATGCTGGATAGCGGTCGATGAGTGGAGTAATAGTAGTAGATGCAGAATCGTTCCGATCTACTTGTCACGGACGTGATGCCTATATACATGATCATGCCTAGATATTCTCATAATTATGCACAATTCTATCAATTGCTCAACAGTAATTTGTTCACCCACCGTAGAATACTTATGCTCTTGAGAGAAGCCACTAGTGAAACCTATGGCCCCCGGGTCTATTCTCATCATATCAATCTCCATCACTTTAATCTTGCTTTGCTTTTTTTTGCTTTGCTTTTACTTTTTACTTTGCATCTTTATACCAAAAATACCAAAAATATTATATCTATCAGATCTCACTCTCGTAAGTGCCCGTGAAGGGATTGACAACCCCTAATCGCGTTGGTTGCGACTAGCTATCGCTTTGTGCAGGTACGAGGGACTTGAGCATGGGCTCCTACTGGATTGATACCTTGGTTTTCAAAAACTGAGGGAAATACTTACGCTACTCTGCTGCATCATCCCTTCCTCTTCGGGGAAAACCAACGCAAGCTCAAGACGTAGCATATATCTACAAAGAAGGATGTACACCCGAAATAGTTACAACACGAGGAACAAGATATCCAAAGGGAGGTCATACATATACCAATAAGATATTTGCTTGGGAGCATAGCACATGGCTAGATATGGTCTTATTGTATATAAATTAAGTCCACACACGAACAACAAAGACATCACAACTAGCAACAAGAGATCATTGTTGGGATGCTTTGAGAAAGGAAACAAGTATCACAAGAATGAATGAATAACATGCCATGATACAACCTACACAAGGTTGATGCAAGAAATGTGTGCATGAAGAATATGAAGATACTTGTTACCGAGTTAACATTGGAAGGATGTAGTAGATACCAATTGAAGGTAGATAGTAGTTCATTGATCATCCTAGCTCGACTCCAATAAGCACATGACGACAACACCTTCCTTGTGAGTGAGCCGAGCATCCAATGTATCTCCAATTGTTCCTAGAACAACAACACAAACAAAATGATACCCAAACTTATTGGGACCAAAGAGTTAGAAACACCAACAATACATATGACAAACTCCACATAAATATGTGCATAGAGAAAAGGAAATGAAATTCATGCGCATATCATCCAATTTGAGACTAGGTGGAGTTTCCCCTATATATTGGGTCGAAGAAAGAAAGCATGCCAAAGATACTACATGAAGTTAATATGCATGCTCAAGACTTTCAAGAACCGATACCAAATGACAAAGAAAAACCAAGTGAAGAAAATATACCAAATGAATAAAACATCACTTGGAGGATATCCATAGAAGATACATCAAGGAATGAGATATCCATTGATACACTAAAAAAAGGTATCAAACTCCCAAAAGAGAGGATGGTTCCAAACAAACCAAGCTCTCTACAAAGTTTCATGATGGCACAAAGTACCAAAATGAAAACGGCTTGCCTTCCACCAACACACACTTGATAAGGATCGCAAGACGAGTGTTTTATAGAAAATAGGATAGCCCCCCCCCCCCCAAGACTAGTGCATTGAGAGAATTTGCATTTGAATACAAAATGCACAAGGTGGGATCACCACTTTCACTATATCTAGAAAACACTAAACAAGATCAAGAAATAAACAAGATCTACAAGTGGTATGGAAGACAAAGGGAGATGATACAATCCTTGGCAAGAGAAAAGGCAAATAAAAAACAAAAGCCAATGTAAAGATGATCAATAAATTCTACCACAAAAGTGAGTACCAATTGTCAAAAGACAAGAAGTAAATGGAAATAATTCCCGGTGGTAGATAGCAAGGATATCCGACATCATCTTCACACCATACAAAAAGCAAATTGCAACTTGTAGAGCTAACATGCCACCTAGGAACAAGATAATTTAAAATATCAACTCTAGATGACAATAGCTCAAATGTACACATTTTCTAGGCTAGTAATATACACATAGCATATTACTCCCCCATAATGCGATACCAATTAAAGATAGACAAGAGGCAATTAAAGGATCCAACAAGAGATAATTAATGGACTATTTAGAATTTGAATTTCTCATGAGAAGACATACCACATAGTGACTAGATAAGTTGCAATATCAATACTAAGTAGTATTCCCCATGTACCCACCTTTATAGGATTGTGAAGTGCACAAAGCACATCACTCCCCCATAATGGGATATTCCATTAATCTCTCACAAGAGCCAACTAAGAAATAAACAAGGTGCAAAAGGCTCAAGCATGACACACACGTACATGATGTGCAAACAAACACACACATACTTGATTTCTCAAGATAATCAAGTTGGAAGCACAACATATACAAACACATGCAAGGAACAAAACCAAAACATGCAAGAGGGCAAGTAACTTTCAATGTAAGCAATTTAGGTACAAGTTACTGCAAGGAGGCACATTGGCTATAAGATATAATCTTGATGATTCAATTGACTTGGCTTGATACAATAAGAATGATGAAGTCCCCTTAATTCTTCATAATGTAGCCAAGTCTCCAATGACCTCCAACATCACCTATTGATCAAGTTTGAGCTTGTTGGTCCCCAACCAAGTCGGGTCCTAAGAGGTTAGTCACAATAGGCTTGGCTACCCAAATGGTTCTTTGCTTCAAACCACTTTGAGTACCAACAAACTTGGCAACCACATTGCCAACCTTATCCTTCCCAAGAGAATAGACATCATCAATAATAATTGGGTTGGATAAGTTACTACTAGTGCATGAAGAGGCGAGGTGACCTTTCTTGCGACATAGGTAGCAACGTCTACTCTTCACTTTGTTCTCACTTGATTTCTCAACTTGAGAAGCATAAGCTTGAGTCTTCTTGGGAAGAGGATTTTCTTCAACTTGAGGTTGAGAATGAGAGTGTACTTGTGGCCGCTTCCCTTGTTGCTTGTCACTAATGGGTTTCTTCTTCAATGGGCAAGATCTAACATGATGCCCTTCTACTTTGCACTTGAAGCAAACAATCTTGGCCAAATTCATGACTTGTTCTTGGCCCTTCCTTTTGTTCACCTTGGATTTCTTCTTCTTGTTGGAGTTGAATCCAAGTCCACCTTTTTCATTGGGGGATTTTCGCACACTCAAGATATTGTTGAGTGTGGATTTCCCTTCATGACTCTTTTCCAAGTCTTTCTTCAAAGAAGTGACTTGGGCCCTGAGCTCTTTGATTTCCTCTACATGGTTAGTCTCAACACAAGTACTAGAGGAAGTATAAGCTTCATTGTTAGAGCAACAAGGCAAGGAAAGCAATTCATCACAAGATGTACCAACATTGTGAGTAGATGAATTACAAGGACTAGCACATGGCAATATAGCATTTTGACTAGAATTAGTGCTAGTATCCACATGAGGCTCACTAGATGTTACCTTAGAAATCATGGCCTCATGAGATATCTTTAGCTCATTATGGGATACTAGAAGATCATCATGAGAGCTTGAGAGCTTTTCATGGTTTTCTTCCAATTTCCCATAATTGCTAGATAGCAACTCAAGTTGAGCCCGAAGCTCAACATTCTCCTTCAAAATGGATGCTTCACAAGTAATAGAGTTAGTATCCCAAGCATCATCATTAACAACAATAGGAGAGGACACCTTGGCAAGCTCATTTAAGTAAGAAGCTTCAAGTTGAGCATGAGACTCGGTGAGTTTGATGAGCTCACCCTTGATGACCCTTGAGCCATTTTCGAGGTGCTCAAAATCCTCGAGGAGTCTAGCATAAGCAACTTCAAGCTTAGCATTTTTAGTTTTGAAATCATTGGCCGCCTCGAGTGCTCTCTCATGAGATTCCTTTATTCTAGATAATTCTATAGCAAAGGTCTCCTCAAGAGATTCGGATGAGGTTTGTTCATGTTCAAGAGCTTGAGATAGCTCCGTGATCTCATTTGCGTAATCACGCTCATGAGCTTCCATTTTCTCAATGGTGACCTCATGCTCCTCTAGATGAGATTCCAACTCCTCAATGTATTTCTTGCCTTCAATGGCAATAGACATGATTTCCATGAAGTTGGAACGAGCAAGTTTATTTTTGTGAAGAGCTTTAAAAATCATTTCTCCCTTAATTTTTAAGGAGGCAACATTATCATTCTCTTCATCATAATCAACATCATCATCACTCTTGCCATCATCACAAGATATATTGGGATTCAAAGTGGGAGATACCTTTGAAGCCTTGGCCATAAGGCAAAATGCAATAGATGATGATGTAGGATCCGTTGAAGCACCATTCAAGACCACATCTTGTTCCATGGGGTGTTGGGTTTCCTCTACATTGTTATCACAACAATTCGAGGACATATATACATTTTTATCATGGCAATAAGACATAGTAAACATATCATCATGAGATTTAGTCAAGCAATTTCTACATGATATGCAAGGACTATCAACACAAGCGTGTGAAACATTTGGAGTGCTCGAAGTGTTAAAGCCCAAAGAAGGAGCATTGCAATAAGATAGTGATGAAGGATCATCCACAATAGACATACTATCATCATTGCAATGACCAACACTACTCACCATATCATTACCTTGTGGCAAACCACATGTAGGTGAAGTAGAAGAAGTTGAGAAGACTATACGACCAGATGTGGAGGGAGAACAATCATCCCCACAAAACTTGGACACGCCATATTTATCTTGAAGCTTTGTCCACAACTCATGAGCATCCCAGAACGACATGAGTTGAAATATAACTACATTGCTCAAAGCATCAAAAAGCACATTAGAAGCTTGAGCATTGAGATAAGAGTTTTTCTCATCCTCTAAAGATAATCTTTGGGGATCCTTTGGAGGAGAAAAACCCATATCTACAATTCACTCTAAATTTGGGTCCATGACCCTAAAGTGATTAAGCATGCGAATTACCCAAACATCAAAATTTGTGCCATCGAAACTAAGAGTGTCAGAGAATCCTAATCCCCTAGTCGACATCTTTACTCTCTAGGCGGTAAAGCCTAATAAAGAGAGAAGAGGCTCTGATACCAATTGAAAGATCGAGGATGTCGTCTAGAGGGGGGGGGGGGTGAATAGGTGCTTTAAAATAATTACGGTTTAGGCTCGAACAAATGCGGAATAAACCTAGCGGTTAATTTTCTAAGCACAAAACCTAAAACAACTAGGCTCACCTATGTGCACCAACAACTTATGCTAAGCAAGATAAGAAACTATGTGATAGCAAGATATATGACAAAGAACAATATGGCTATCACAAAGTAAAGTGCATAAGTAAAGGGCTCGGGTAAGAGATAACCGAGGCACGCGAAGACGACGATGTATCCCGAAGTTCACACCCTTGCGGATGTAAATCTCCGTTTGAAGCGGTGTAGAGGCACAATGCTCCCCAAGAAGCCACTAGGGCCACCGTAATCTCCTCGCGCCCTCGCACAATGCAAGATGTCGCGATTCCACTAAGGGACCCTTGAGGGCGGTCACCGAACCCGTACAAATGGCAACCCTTGGGGCGGTCACCGAACCCGTACACTTTGGAAACCCTTGGGGGCGGTCACCGGTACCCGTCAAATTGCTCGGGGCAATCTCCACAACCTAATTGAAGACCCCGACGCTTGCCCAGAGCTTTACACCACAATGATTGAGCTCCGAACACCACCAACCGTCTAGGGCGCCCAAACACCCAAGAGGAACAAGCTCAAGGGTACCAAGCACCCAAGAGTAATAAGCTCCCCAACTTGTAACTTCCACGGATCACTGTGGAGAACTCAAACCGATGCACAAATGCAATGGCAAGGGCACATAGAGTGCCCAAGTCCTTCTCTCTCAAATCCCACCAAAGCAACTAATGCTAGGGAGGAAAGTGAGAGGAAGAACAAGAAGGAGAACACCAAGAACTCCAAGATCTAGATCCATGGGGTTCCCCTCACATAGAGGAGAAAGTGATTGGTGAAAGTGTGGATCTAGATCTCCTCTCTCTTTTCCTTCAAAAACTAGCAAGAATCCATGGAGGGAGTGAAAGTTAGCAAGCTCAAAGAAGGTCAACTATGGGGGGAAAACGAGCTCAAGAGATAGGGAACCATTGGGGAAGAAGACCCCCTTAAATAGGTCCCCACAAATCTGCCCGTTATGTACAGAACAACATAGGAGCGGTACAACCTCTATGAGCACCGGTACACCCGGTAACAGGCAATAAGCGGTACAATTGGCCCACAACCGCCCAACAACTGCACCACAACAGAGACTAGTCCGGTGGTAGAGCGGTACATGACCGGTACAACCTTCGGACCAATTCTGGAGCGGTACAACCGCTCCAAACACCGGTTGTACCGGTCAAGCGGTACAACCTCTCCATGGGGCGGTACAACCTCTCTGTGTAAAACAAGCAATATCAAAACAGCCACAACCTTCGCATACGAGCTCCGAATTTGACGAAATCAAGTTTGTTGGAAAGCTAACGACAAGGGATAACACAATCTTGAGAGAAATATCAATAAGAAGCAAATGAGAAAAGGACCATAATAAAATGGTGATAACCCTTCCTCGGATAGGACCGGTAAAACCTGCAACACCGAAAACATCATAGAAGATGCATGCGAACTCCGTTTTCTATGAACTCAAGCTTGTCATCAAGATGACCATAAGCTCTAAGACTCACAAATGGAACCAAACAAGAACCAAGAAAGATAATGCAAGGATGCAATGGTTTGAGCTCTCGACGAATGATACGATCAAGCTACTCCCTAGAGAGCCCCCCTTGATAGTAGGGCAATCGATCCTACAACCCGGTCTCCCAACTACCACTATGAGACCGGTAAAATAGAAAACCTATTAAGGGCAAACCTTTGCCTTGCACATAGTCCACTTGAGCTAGATGATGACGATCTTGACTTCCTCAAGTTGGACCACCTTTCTTGATTGTGTTGGCTCGATGAAGACTAGTTGATTGCTCCCCCATACTCCACTATGGGTGAGCCACTCTTTGGCACATCTTCACAATTCCATTGACACCACAATGGACGGCAAGCTTCAAGCTTGATTGCTCCCCATACTCCATTATGGGTGAGCCACTGTTCGAGTTGCTCCACTTGAACTTGCACACTGCAAACTTGATGACGATCACCACTTGATGACATCCTCCATGGGTTGTATGAGATCTTCCTCTTGACGCAAGACCATGGAAACATACCTAACCCCACAAAGAACTCTCACGTAGACCATGGGTTAGTACACAAAGCGTAATGGACAATGCTTACCATACCATGGGATCACTTGATCCCTCTCGATACTTCTTCTACGCTTTGTGAGTTGATCAATTTGATTCACTCTTGACTTAGTCTTGATCAATATTGAATCTTTCCAACTCTCTTCATTTGGATGATGTCTTGAAGGTAAACATGAATGATCACACAATCTTCTTCTTCAAGACATGCTTGCAATAAACTCAACTCACACATGACCAATCTTTGGATAATTCCTTGAAAAGCACTTTGGCCATCTCAACTCACACATGACCAATCTTTGGATAATTCCTCGAAAAGCACTTTGGCCATCTCATAAACTCCTTGAAACCAACACATGGACTTTAAGACAATCCTATGGACAAATCCTTCAAATATAACTCAAGGCAACCGTTAGTCCATAGAGATTGTCATCAATTACCAAAACCACACATGGGGTCAGCGCATGTCCTTTCAGGGAGTTGCATAATCTCATAGTCATAGGAACATGTATAAGTCATGAAGAAAGCAATAGCAACAAACTAAACGATCAAGTGCTATGCTAACGGAATGGGTCAAGTCAATCACATCATTCTCCTAATGATGTGATCCCGTTAATCAAATGACAACTCATGTCTATGGTTAGGAAACATAATCATCTTTGATCAACGAGCTAGTCAAGTAGAGGCATACTAGTGACACTCTGTTTGTCTATGTATTCACACATGTATTATGTTTCCGGTTAATACAATTCTAGCATGAATAATAAACATTTATCATGATGTAAGGAAATAAATAATAACTTTATTATTGCCTCTAGGGCATATTTCCTTCACATAGCTCAGTGCAATCTATGCTATTCCGAAAGGCTTGACGCTAAGAAACGTGCAGGTGAGCATTACACCTCTTCGTCATTGTCTCTGCACTCACGGCTTATAAACCGCCCATACTGCCTCTCTCTTGGCGAGGTGGGACTAAAAATCAGCTTACTAAGAAACTCTACTACCGGTTCATGCCATGAATCGCTACTAAAGGTCTTCGTGGGGCCCCAGCCTGACCACAGCCGCACTGGCCTCATTAGTACCGGTTCGTGGCATGAACCAGTACTAAAGGTTGCCCACGAACCGGTACTAATGATGTCCGCCCGCCTAGCCATCGGAACCGGCACTAATGGTCACATTAGTGCCGGCTCAAATTCAAACCGGCACTAATGTGCTTCACATTTGACCCTTTTTCTACTAGTGTGACCGGTGACTTCGAACTAGAGTTTGTCTGATTTTTGAGCCATGCATCCGACATATACTCCCTTTGTTCGGGTTTATTAGGCCATCGGGTCATCCTGCCATGTTATGGTTTATTAGACCAAATGCAATGAAATTATTTAGGGAAGTGGTGCATGCATCAGAATTAACTAGTGCTGGAGGTATGAATGGTGGTAGGCCTGCATGCATTGATTGGTTAGACTGGTTGTAGTGAGGAGTATTGTATACTAGTATCATGCATATAATACTAGTATATGATACTACCTCCGTAATGCATAGTATCATAACTTAGTATCTTAGATTGCCTTCATGTATGACACAAAGTAGCATAACATTTAATATGATACGGTATCATGATATGATACCACACCTTCTCTTTCCTTATTTAATTATGTGCCATATCATGCAAATAGTCTAGTTGGCATGCATGATACCGCTTATAATACTACCATTACGACCAACCTTAGAGCAATTACCATCCGATTTGTGCTTAGTTGGAGGAGAGAGGAAATGAAAGAGAAAAGAAGCGGGCTACAAATTTACACCTAGCTGTAGCACGGGCTCCAACATCCTTTGTGAGAGAGAAAGATGTGGGCCCTATATTAATGGCAGTATAACTAGTAAGTGATGTGACAACTCCATATAACCGGCTGTTGGCTATACTGATAACCATGCTTCTCTGGTGAAAATGACGAGATAAGTAAGTTGTTCCTCTCTCCAAGTCTTGGTATGAGACTTTTGACTCTCTAACCCCGATAAATACAAACGGAGGGAGTAGGTAGCAACATCACTCGCACCAAAATATGTGCTTGGATAGTTAGTAAGTTGCGATTGTATGTTAGCTACCGAACCCCAAATTTGACAATGTGTGGCATTAGGGCATGATTTCTCGGTGCGCATCTACTCTTGAAAATAATTGTAGTTCTAGGTTTGTCTCAAGTCAACTTTGGTTAAGTTTGACCGTCTCTAGAAAAATGTACAAAGATCTACATCACCAAATACACATAGTCAAAAAATATATTTTACACTGAACCTCTCTAGAGACTAATTTGGTATTATAGATGTTAATATATCAGTGCAATAAGTGTGCCTTTTTTCCCCTCTGTCAAGGCGACCAGGGCAAAGTTTTCCTCCCCTCAATCCTTCCCGGCGAGCCCGTGGGTTCGCCATCTCTCTGCCTACCGCATTGGTGACGGCCTGCGGCAGGTGGGGGAATCCTGGTGCCTCGGCTCTAGCTATTAGAGACGTAGGGTTTTAGCCCTCGCGGGAGCGACACTCGGGCAGATGGCGGCGCTTCTTCTTCAAGTCAGTCTTCCAGACTCCAATCCTCCTCAATTTCGTCCGTCGGGACGGATTAGACGGAGCTCCCGCGTAGATTCCTGCCGGCTCCTCGGGGCCGCGAGGTTTTGATTTCTCGCCGCGTGTATGCCACGGCGGGATTTGTCGTCAGATTTTTCAGATCGATATAAAGGTTCAACGGCGACGACTGTGGCTTCGGGGCACTGTTTCTTGAGGGCACATGCACATATAGGGTCTGTTTGGTTCATGACTAATTTTGCCACAACTAAGCTTAGCAAAGTGTGGCTACCACAAAAAGTCTGTCTAACAAAATGGTCACCACAAATGTGGCAAGTTTTGGCAAAAAATTGAGCCCATGACATGTGGACCATGTTTGCTAGAAAAGTGTGGCATGTCACAAGTGTGACAACAAATCAAACACATGTCTAAGTTGTTGGGGCACGACTAGGGTTAGGCGTGATAACCTTAGGTTGTAAAACCAAACAAGCCCATATTTTTTCCCAAGGGAACCTGCAGGCTCTGGGCTTTGTATTATCTCATACCGGTACCATTTTCTCATACCAGCACTAAGGGCATCTCCAGCCGCGCCCCCAAGAAGGAGCCCTAGGCGTCTTTTCGTCTGCTGGCGCCAAAAAATCGGCCCAGTCGCGCCCCCAAGAGCCCAGTTTTCGCCGGCTCGGGCCGAAATTGGCGCCGGCGGACCCAACCCGAACCCGACGCGCTGGGGGTCGCTCGGGGGTGCCGGACGAATCGTTTTCGGCGCGAAGAGCCGCGGGCCCGCCGCGTCAGCGACTCTACCCTCTTCTCGCCCCCTTCGTCGTCCTCATCGCCTCGTTTCCCGCGGCGAATCAATGCCAAAGCTGTCGCGCGCTGCCGCGCCGGTCAGCCTCCATTGATGCCTCACGGGCGGCGCAGTGAAGGCTGGGCGGCGCGTCCCTCGGCCGCCACGCAATCACGCCATGCGTAACGCGCCGGCCAAGCCTACCACGCGGCGCCTCCGCCTATAAAAGCCGACTACAAGCGCGTCGGAGAGACTCACCCCGATCATCCACCGACGACGCGCTCATTTCTCCCCCTTTCCTCCTCTCGCCGTCACCAGTTGAGAAAGCATGGCCAAGCGTTTCCCAGGCGATGGCGCGGCGGCGAACGGATTCGGGCGCCGTCATCTGCACGAGGACGAGGCTCGCCTCCTTTTCGAGGCCGAGTATCCGGTCCCGCCGGACATGCGGGTGCCCGGGGCTTGGAGGATCAGCGCCGACGGCGTGCCGGTGCCACCACCACCCACCGGGGCGACACTGCGTGCGGAGATCGCATGCATCCGCGCGTCCCTGCCGCGGACGGCGAGGGAGGGGCCACGGTATGTCCCCGACAGCCCGCTCTGGGAGCCCTACTTCCGCCGCCGTCACGCCGAGCAGCTCGAGGCCACCAACGGCGTCGTGCCCTCCGGCAGGCTCAACTCCGATGGCCGGCGCCGGTGGTGGGGCGTGCCCGGCCGCACGTTGGAGGCCATCCTCGAGTACATCGAGGGCGGCAACACGCCGCGCCTCGAGTATCCGCTCCCCCGTCCTTCTCACACCGCCGGGGAAGCTCCTGGACGCCGAGGCGCATGGAGACCGGGGCGTCCTCCTCCTCGTCCGGCGGCTCTCCCTGCCTCCACCTCCGCCCCGTCAAGCCGGAGCCCCAGGACACGCCTGTCAGCGCGCGTACCCGCAGCTCCGGCGGCTCTCCCTGCCTCCACCTCCGCTCCGTCAAGCCGGAGCCCCAGGACACGCCTGCCAGCGCGCGTACCCGCAGCTCCGGCGCCCTCGTCGAGCCCAAGGTGGAGTCCAGCCTCCCCACGGAGTACGAGGAGATAGCCCGGCGCGGCTTCTCCGACGAGGACGCAATGCGGTGGTCGCGCGACGACTACGTGCGCGAGGAGATGGTCCGGCAGCGCCGGGCCCTGGAGGAGATCGCCGCCCGCAAACGTGGGCGCGAGGACAGGGACGGTGTCATCGTCCTCGATAGCGACGACGACGACGCCCCCGGACCGTCCAACCCGCCGCGCCAACCGGGGAAGGGATGCAGCAGGGACGGCGAAGGCGTAGGCGGGGGCGACGACGATGACGATGACTATAAGCGGTTCTACAGCCTCCTCGGCATGTAGAACCGCGTGGGCGGGCGGCGAGGAAGACGGCGGGGTAGCCCGCGGTAGTTTTTTTTTTTGTAAAATATGTTTAAATTTGAACGAACTCGCCCGTATTTGCGTTGTGTTTGCGCCGAATTTGAACATTTTAAAAATCCGTAGGGGGCCGCGACTGGGGGGCATCACGCCCCTAGTGCGCGGTTTAGCGCCGGTGCGCCTCAGGGGGCGATTTTTTGCCCCTCCTGGGGAGCCAACGGCTGGAGATACCCTAATAATGCTTACAAACTTTGCCTGCCGTCTGGCAATAGTAGTACTCAACATGACCTGGCTGCTGGCATTTCTCTCTCTTCTGCCGGGGTCAGTCAGCACGTAGACTAGTAGTGGCGCGCATGAATGCATGCTCCTGTTGCCCGTTGGCAACGTGGTACAAACAAAAAAGCCGGGGCACGCCTGGGGCGGACCGGGCCAGAGCACCCGTACGCGTACGCAGCGCCTTGAATGAACCACTACGTACCACCGGCCCGGTTGCTGGCAGGCCACTGCCCACTGTAGCACGCTCTGGACCGGACCGGACGGGCGCGGGGCGCGAGGCGCGCGAGCGGCGAAGCGACGCGCGCGGCAGAGAGCACCGAGCGGCGGGCACTGTTGCGGGCGGGCACGTGTCGACCGGGGTCTGGGCGAGGGGGGCCGGGACGCCCGCATCCATCATCCCACGTACCACCCGCGTCAGGGCACCAGACGCCACCACCCCTGGTGCTCTGCTGGGTGGGGTCTACGGGAAGGTGGAGCAGCATGGCAGGGGCAGGGGATCTTCTTCTTCTCTTTTATTTTTATCACCCTTGGCCTGTAGTACTACAAACAGTGCCATGCACCCTGCTCAAAAAAAAAGTAGTGCCATGCAGCACCATCGGCGTTCCCGGCGCCGGCGGCGAGCTGTGGCTTTGGCCAGTAAAACTTTTCCCCGCTGGTCGCTGTAAGATTCCATGGCTGTCTTTTGTTTGAAAGATCAGCGGCCGGGCCGTTCTTTTCCCGTCTGATAGTATATACTACTACGTAATACTGTACTAGCAAATCAGATCGGTCGGTCGGAACAGTGCCATGCATGCAGGGCCCGGCGTCGCGTTTCCAGCTGTGGCTTCTGCTGCCTGGTCCGTTGGTATCTAACCAATTGGTTTTCATAAAGCGAAAAGAAGGGAACTATAAACGGGATGGCGCACGACCCGGCGAACGACGTGCGATGGCGCGTCTCCTACGCCGCCGACCTCGTGATGGGCAAGCTCACCTTCTCCGACGAGGCTCTCCTTCTCCGACGAGAGGCTCTTCGTCCGGTGCTGGTGGACGTACGCGGCGTCACGATCGATGCGCGCTTCCTACGGGATGGTGAGTCCGTAGACATCGAAGACATCGTATCCTTTTCTTGCCATTTTGCGAGGGTCCGAGATCGATTGCCGCCGACGAGGCCAGTGCCGTCGCTGACGCGGGCATCGATCAACAAGGATGCGGCACACGGGCGGTACACGGCACGGCGTGCAAGCGCGCCGACGCGGGCTGATGCGGGCCTGAGCTCCCCCACCTACCCATCCATGGCGGATGTGCGACACGTGGGGGTGCATCCGATCCTCCATTCCGAGCCAGGGGTTCGCGGTGAGAGTATAAAACCTAAACCGAGCCCAGTCCTTGACCTAGATACTGCCTTCTCCCACTTCTGAACGACGAAGAGAAACCCTAGATCGACTCCCCCGATCTCCTACGGGTGGTGGAAGGGCAAGGTGGGAGGAGATATGCGCTCGTTCGCGGCGGTAGCGGCCTCCCCTCCACTCCCCACCATGGATGCGGGTCGCGGCTTCGATGGGGGGCGGCGTGGAGGCGCGGGTGCAGGCCGTGGAGTGGGGCGGAGCTCGGGCCGAGGAAATGGCCGGGGAGGAGAGCGGAGCAAGTACTCCTAGAAACGCGACAACGGCGGCGACCGCACCATCTCGTCGTCGTCCAACACGGCTTCGGGCTCGAGCGACACCTCGAGGTGGGATGCGGCGGCGACGACGGCTCCGACGCGTCGCGACCCCAAGGAAGGAGGCGTTTGGGTGGAGAAACACCAGAGATCCTCGAGCTCTGGGGGCAATGGAGGAGGACAAGATCCGTCCCCACCACCTCGTCGTCCTCAGGGGAAAAATCCTCGCCAGGTGCCTTCTTCCAGTAACCTTGAACCCTGCCCTATTTGCAAATCTCATGAACATCTTCCTGTTCGATGCCGGCAAGCTTTCTGTGAACGTTGCAATACCTTGGGCCACCTTGCTTCTGTTTGCACAACCTTTCTTCCTTGGGAGTGTATTGCCCCCATGTGTGCTTTCCAATCCAAAGGGCAGGGGTTCTACTATATCCATGATTCCTGTACTGCCAATCAGCTTAGAGAGAGATCTAATAGTGTGGTAGTCACAATTGTTGAGGGAGAAACTTCTACTCGCCAAATGGAGATAGATCTTACTAACTATCTAGCTACTGGATGGCGCTGCTCTGCCCATGCCATTGGTCCTGGGGTCTTTGTGGTTCGCTTCCCTAATCCTCGCTCGGTTGCTCAAATCTGCTATCTGGGACGGGTAACTCTCAAGACCACTCGGGTGGTGATTCATGCCTCCCCTTGGTCATCCGCTGTGGGATCAAAAGGGGTTATGGAAGTAGCGTGGGTTAAAATCAGTAATGTTCCTTTGGACAAGAGGAGTGAGAGGAATCTTGCCTATCTAGCATCTCTTGTTGGGGTACCACTTGAAATTGATGCGGCTACTCTTCATCGTCCGGCCTCTACTAGAGTTAAATTGGGATGCCGTAATGTGGACGCGATTCCTGTGATTGCTGAAGTTGTCCTGGGTGGGCACTTCTATGGCTTCTTTTATGAAGTGGATCAAGTTATTGTGAGAGATCCAGAAAGAAAAAAATGTTGTGCAGGTGTCCCCTAAGTATGGAAAAGAAAATCCTACAGACCGAGGGGCGCATATGACTCCTGGAGCTCAGATGGGAAGCTCCTCTGCCGGGCTTGGGGGGAAATCTTCCTCCATTCCCCGAGGGAGGTGTCTGACCCCATTCAGGAGTCACAAGAGAGCCTGGAATCTGATGGCTCGCTGCATAACTCGCTCCTGATTGAGACCATGGTGTTCGATCAAATGGCGTGTGATGACAAAGTAAGTAAAAAAGATCTGAATCCTGATGAGTTTTCCCTGTCTAATGAAATAAAAAGAAAACCTACTCTGATGTGGTGAGAACATCCCAGTAGGTGCTGGAGGCGAGTAACTCACAAGATGCTGGGATCAAGGCGACCACTGATTACATTGTGGAGTCCCCGAAGTTAACTATTGGTGTTGAGGTGATTCCTACTCCTCCTCTTGTCACTGAGGAAAACCTGTGTTTAAGCTCGCCCTATGTGCAGAGCAAGATGAAGCGAGTGGACGACAAGGCGATTGCGGTGGCCAAAAGAAGAAATATGGAAGGTACAACAAAAAACTCCAATTATTTTGATGCATTATCTGATAGTACTCTTATCCTGGAAGCTGTCAAAATGGGGGTTGACATACCTGACAATGATTTTACTTGCATTGACATTATTAGAGAACTTGAGAAAACTCGTAATGCTGAGCCTGTCAATGAGAAAGTAGGTCAACCTTATGAAGGAGGGGCTCTCATCCTAACCAATGGAAAAGGGGACCAAATCCCATTAGATATGAGGTGGGAGGAAGAGAATATGAGTGAGGAGGAACCATTCACTGTGGTGTGCTCCAGAAAAAAAGACAGAAAAGCTAATGTTGTTATCTCTAGACCTGTGACTAGGAGTCAAAAGGATAAAACTTCCATGGATAGAAAAAAGGGGTATGGTAAACCTACTCTGCTTCCTAGTAGAAATACTAGACGAGGGGGAGGGAACTGTTGGAAATATGCCCTAGAGGCAATAATAAATTGATTATTATTATATTTCCTTGTTCATGATAATCGTTTATTATCCATGCTAGAATTGTATTGATAGGAAACTCAGATACATGTGTGGATACATAGACAACACCATGTCCCTAGTAAGCCTCTAGTTGACTAGCTCGTTGATCAATAGATGGTTACGGTTTCCTGACCATGGACATTGGATGTCGTTCATGACGGGATCACATCATTAGGAGAATGACGTGATGGACAAGACCCAATCCTAGGCGTAGCACAAGATCGTGTAGTTAGCGTGCTAAAGCTTTTCTAATGTCAAGTATCATTTCCTCAGACCATGAGATTGTGCAACTCCCGGATACTGTAGGAATACTTTGGGCGTGCCAAACATCACAACGTAACCAGGTGGCTATAAAGGTGCACTACGGGTATCTCCGAAAGTGTTTGTTGGGTTGGCACGAATCGAGACTGGGATTTGTCACTCCGTGTAAACGGAGAGGTATCTCTAGGCCCACTCGATAGGACATCATCATAATGTGCATAATGTGACCAAGGAGTTGATCACGGGATGATGTGTTACGGAACGAGTAAAAGAGACTTGCCGGTAACGAGATTGAACAAGGCATCGGGATACCGACGATCGAATCTCGGGCAAGTACAGTACCGCTAGACAAAGGGAATTGTATACGGGATTGATTAAGTCCTTGACATCGTGGTTCATTCGATGAGATCATCGTGGAGCATGTGGGAGCCAACATGGGTATCCGGATCCCGTTGTTGGTTATTGACCGGAGAACGTATCGGTCATGTCTGCATGGTTCCCGAACCCGTAGGGTCTACACACTTAAGGTTCGATGACGCTAGGGTTATAGGGAATAGATATACGTGGTTACCGAATGTTGTTCGGAGTCCCAGATGAGATCCCGGACATCATGAGGAGTTCTGGAATGGTCCGGAGGTAAAGATTTATATATGGGAAGTCCTGTTTTGGTCACCGGAAAAGTTTCGGGTTTTATCGGTAACGTACCGGGACCACCGGGAGGGTCCCGGGGGTCCACCAAGTGGGGCCACAAGCCACGGAGGGCTGCATGGGCCAAGTGTGGGAGGGGACCAGCCCCAGGTGGGCTGGTGCGCCCCTCCCCCACCAAGGCCCAAGGCGCAAGGAAGAGGGGAAGGGGGCAAACCCTAGGGAAGATGGGCCCTAAGGCCCACCCCGGTGCGCCTCCCCCTCTCCCCTCCCCTTGGCCGCCCCTAGATGGGATCTAGGGGGCTGCCGCCACCCCTAGGGAGGGAACCCTAGGTGGGGGCGCAGCCCCTCCCCTCCCCCTATATATAGTTGAGGTTTGGGCTGCCCAATACACAGGAGTTTCTCTGTTTCTTGGCGCAACCCTATCCCTCTCTTTGTCCTCATATCTCGCGGTGCTTGGCGAAGCCCTGCCGGATCACCACGCTCCTCCACCACCACCACGCCATTGTGCTGCTACTGGATGGAGTCTTCCTCAACCTCTCCCTCTCTCCTTGCTGGATCAAGGCATGGAGACGTCACCGGGCTGTACGTGTGTTGAACGCGGAGGTGCCGTCCGTTCGGCACTAGGATCTCCGGTGATTTGGATCACGATGAGTACGACTCCTTCAACCCCGTTCTCTTGAACGCTTCCGCTTAGTGATCTACAAGGGTATGTAGATGCACTCTCCTTCCCCTCGTTGTTGGTTTCTCCATAGATAGATCTCGGTGACACGTAGGAAAATTCTGAATTTCTGCTACGTTCCCCAACAGGAACACCATCATCAAATGAACGGGGTCTTTTGGAATTGTCGAGCAGCAGGTAAAAAAGGAATGACTACCTGCTTCTCCGACATTATCAAAGATCATTCCCTTGATTTCATAGGATTGCAGGAAACCAGAAAGAAAGAGATTCCTCCTAAGTTCTTACGCAAGATTGACCCCTATGATAGATTTGCTTGGAACTGGGTGCCTTCTATTGGCAAATCCGGTGGCATCCTTTGTGGCATCAAAAGAGAAACTCTGGAAGTTGTTTCCTAGACAGTGGGCAAATTTTGCTTGCAAGCAACCCTTTTTGATATAAACCTTAAATGTGTGTGGGCCCTGAGGGAGTCCTGGATTAGGGGGTCTCCGGATAGCCGGACTATCTCCATTGGCCGGACTGTTAGACTATGAAGATACAAGATTGAAGACTTCGTCTCGTGTCCGGATGGGACTCTCTACTTGGCGTGGAAGGCAAGCTAGGCAATACGGATATGGATATCTCCTCCTTTGTAACCAACCTTGTGTAACCCTAACCCTCTCCGGTGTCTATATAAACCGAAGGGTTTTAGTCCGTAGGACAACAATCACAACATACAATCATACCATAGGCTATTTTCTAGGGTTTAGCCTCTCTGATCTCGTGGTAGATCTACTCTTGTACTACCCATATCATCAATATCAATCAAGCAGGACGTTGGGTTTTACCTCCATCAAGAGGGCCCGAACCTGGGTAAACATCGTGTCCCCTGCCTCCTGTTACCATCCGGCCTAGACGCATAGTTCGGGACCCCCTACCCAAGATCCGCCGGTTTTGACACCGACATTGGTGCTTTCATTGAGAATTCCTCTGTGTCGTCGCTGTTAGGCTTGATGGCTCCTACTATCATCGATAGCGATGCGGTCCAGGGTGAGACTTTTCTCCCCGGACAGATCTTTGTATTCGGCGGCTTTGCACTGCGGGCTAATTCGCTTGGCCATCTGGAGCAGATTGAAAGCTACGCCCCTGGCCGTCAGGTCAAATTTGGAAGTTTGAACTGCACGGCCGACACCCGCGCAGACCCGATCTTCGATGGATTCGAGCCATAGCCGGGCGCGCCGCACTGTCGCGATGGGTATGACCTAGCTCTGCCGCCGAACAGTACCCCAGAGGCCGCGCCCGCATCAGCTCCGACCCTTAGCTCGGAGCCAACTGCGCCAATCGAGGACGGGTGGTTAGACACCGCCTCAGGGGCTGCAGTCTCAACGGCGATCGTGCCAAACACCAGCATAATCCTCTGCGCAGCCCGTGACTCCAAGGTGCCGGACTCTTTTTCTGACTCCAAACCGCATGCGCCCCTGCCAATCGAATCCGATTGGGCGCCGATCATGGAATTCACCGACGCGGATATCTTTCAGCACTCGCCCTTCGGCGACATTCTGAATTCACTAAGGTCTCTCTCTCTTTGTCAGGAGAGCCCTGGCCGGATTATGGCCAACAGGACTGGGATGTGGACGACGAAGAAATTCGACGCCCACCCACCACCCACTTAATAGCCACTGTCGATGACTCAACCGACATGCTCAACTTCGACTCCGAAGACATCGACGGTATGGACGACGATGCGGGAGGCGAAGAGGAACCACCGCCCACAGGGCGCTGGACGTCCACCTCATCATATGACGTATACATGGTGGACACACCAAAAGAAGACGACGATGAGGAACGGAAGGACGCACCAAAGGCTTGTTCCCTCGAGAAGCAGTCAAAGCGGCGGCGCAAACGCCGCTGCAAATCCCGCTCGGCAGAAATAACGACCATACAGACCCAGCGTTGGAGCAGGGCGAACCACTGTCGGACCACGGCAATACGGAGAATCAAACCAAACAAACCAATTCTGTCAAAGATAATAGTCCGGATGACATAACGCCGGACAGGCACCCGGAGCAGCAGAATGCCCGTCAAAGGCTTGTTGCCACCGCGAGGAGTCTGAAAAAGCAGAAGCAAAGGCTCAAGGCTATGCAGGACACACTCGAAATCAGATGGAGTAAAGTACTCAACACAGCAGCGAAGTACGGCGACAATCGCCTCACCAAGAGCTACCCAAAGCGGAAGTTGCTACCTGAATTAGATGAGGAGGCCTCAGACCCCCCACAACCAAAAATCAAAACAGCCACCTGGCCGGATAGACGACCTCACGGCCAACATAGAGCGGCAAACAACGCCACTCACAAGCCAATACACGATCCACGCGAGGGCTCGCACCAAAAGGACGGCGCAACCAGATCCATCTATGGACCACGCAAGCGCGCCCCAGCATACGATGTAACACAACAAACATCTGAACAACGTGGTACATCCCAGATACAGGGGTGCCGCACACCCCCTATGTTTCACCGATGAGGTGCTGGACCATGAATTTCCAGAGGGATTCAAACCCGTAAACATAGAGGCATACGACGGAACAACAGACCCTGGGGTCTGGATTGAGGACTATATCCTCCACATCCATATGGCTCGAGGAGATGATCTCCACGCCATCAAGTACTTACCCCTCAAGCTCAAAGGACCATCTCGTCACTAGCTTAAAAGCCTCCCCGAAAACTCCGTTGGAAGCTGGGAAGAGCTCGAAGATGCTTTTCGGGCAAATTTTCAAGGGACTTATGTCCGACCTCCGGACGCGGATGATTTGAGTCATATAACTCAACAGCCCAGAGAGTCAGCCCGAAAGCTTTGGAACAGGTTTCTTACTAAAAAGAACCAAATTGTCGACTGTCCGGACGCCGGAGCCTTGGCAGCTTTTAAGCATAGCGTCCGTGACGAATGGCTTGCCAGACACCTCGGCCAAGAAAAGCTGAGAACAATGGCAGCATTAACAAGCCTCATGACCCGCTTTTGCGCGGGCGAGGACAGCTGGCTAGCCAGATGCAGCACCAGCGACCCCAGTACATCTGAAGTTAGAGATGGAAACGGGAAATCACGGCGCAACAGTAAGAACAAACGCCGGAATAAAGAAGACAGCACGAAGAGCACGGCAGTAAACGCCGTATTCAAAAGCTCTCGGCCAGGTCAGCAAAAGCCACCCTCTAAAGGCGCCAGAGACAAACTGTCCATCCTAAACAATATTCTGGACCAAATATGTCAGATCCATAGCACCCCTTGTAAACCAGCTAATCATACCCACAGAGAATGTTGGGTCTTCAAGCAGTCCGGCAAGCTCAACGCCGTACACAAGGGGGGGATGCACCAAGCGAAGACGAGGATGAGCCTCTCAAGCAAGACACTGGGGAACAAAAGAAATTTCCACCCGAAGTAAAAACAGTAAACGTGTTACACGTGATCAAGGGGAGAAACAAAACGGCACTCCCAGAAAAATATGCCCAAGGGCATATCACCGCGGAGCCCTGCCACTGGTCGTCTCAACCGATCACTTTGACCATCGTGATTACTCAGCAAGTATCCGGCGTGCAGGATGGGTTGCCCTGGTATTAGACCCAATAATCTACAGATACTACTTCACACGAGTCCTGATGGACGGTGGCAGCAGTATCAACCTGATATACCAGGATACAATCCGCGAAATGGGGATAGACCCAACGAAAATTTGCCATAGCAATACTACCTTTATAGGGGTAATGCCAGGCCCAGGGGCTCATTGCACGGGCTCCCTGCTACTAAAGGTTATATTCGGCTTCCCCGATAACTTCCGTAGCGAACATTTAACCTTCCACATCGCTCCGTTCCAAAGCGGCTATCAAGCACTACTTGGACACGAAGCTTTTGCTCGCTTTAATGCAATACCACATTACGCTTCCCTGACGCTCAAGATGCCCGGTCCACGTGGCATCATTACAGTGAACAGAAGTATTAAGCGATCTTTGCGCGCCGAAGAGAGTGCGGCTGCCTTGGCAGCCGCATACTGAAAACGGCCTGACCAACTAAAGCATTTAATAGGTCGTCAAGACCTCGGACACGGTTAGACGAGTCCGGCGCAGCTATATGTAATTCATACCGGATCAATGGTCACACCCCTATTACAAATACAAGGGGCTCAACGCGCGCAGACAAGTGGCAATTTTTACTCATCTTGAATTATACATGGTTTCTTTAAAAACTATCTTTTTGCACGACAACTTTTTCACCTAAGTTCCTCTCTTTTACAGATGATCATCGTGCTACACCCGTCCAGGATACGGCACAATGGAGACATAGGCGCAGACGTGCAGCAGGGACCCGCTCCAAGGATTCTTTTTAAATTAAGACCCTGCGTAAACCTTTTTTACTGTCTCTTGTTGATACACATCCACCGAATTCTCAGCACAGCTAAGAAGGATGCTGACGTCTTGGCATGTGGCCACGTCAGAATAATGCATGTACCTGGACACAAGGGGCTTCTTACAAAGGGCACTATTTAGGCCCGGTTTATACCGTAAAGACCGAATACCTTAGGGAGTGTTCGGCGTCGCGAGTTTGGCCTTATATGCATCAGCTCCTAATCATTGTCTTTGGTCAAATGTTGGGTTTGCCCGGCTCCTATGTTTTGGTGCCTTATGTTCCGCTTTATCGGCTAAGGCAACACCAGGAGAACTACTGCGATTGTGCCCTGGTTTATCCGGACGAGCACCTCAGCAGAGAAAGCCGAAAACTGACTTTCATGATATAGCGTGAGACTGGTCAACCACTCGATGACCTATCGAAATGTTAGAATTCCTCCGCCTTAACGAAGTGCCGTTTTCCGGCCAGGCACGTACGCACCCCGAGATCAGGAGAGTGCGGAGCCACCAGGGGCTATCTAGTAGCTCCACTGTCAAACTCCTATGGCTAAGTGAAAGTGTTAAAGCATTATAGTCCGATTGCCTCGGTCGCTACGCTATCACCTCCTTAATAGGACCAAGACATTGGGTTAAGTGTGAACACGTGTTTTTTGCGACCACCTCTGCATTATATGCGTGGGGGTTGAAGCCGACAACTGCAATCTTTTAGGTTATATACATATATACACAAACGGCCGCACAGGAGGCATCACATTACTTTCCGGCAAAAGTATAAATACAGCCTTACTATATTTCATAAAAACATTGTGTTTACAATTGGAATACATGTCATTCAAACATAATATTCTTCGAGCACTGGGACTCTATCAAATGAGCACCCGCAAGAACCTCTTCAAAATAGTGCTCGGCAGCTACTCGGCCTATGGCCGAACCCTGCGCCGCAACAGTGGTAGCATCCATCGCCGCCCAGTATGCCTTGACACGGGCAAAGGCCATCCGTGAGCCTTCTATGCACGCCGACCTCTTCATTGCATTGATGCGCGGCACCGCACCAAGGAACTGCTACACTAAGCTGAAATAGCTGTTCGGCTTTGGCTTCTCCGGCCACAAATGATCTACAACACACCTCATGGCGAGTTCGGACAACCTATTAAGTTTGGCCCATTCGGCTAGCTGATCAGTCAAGGGAAGCGGACGCTCTGGAACGTTGAATTGCGACCAGAATAGCTTGTCCACTCACGATCTGATTGATCCTGGAAGTATTCGACCGCATCGACAGCGCTCGCCGCCAAGTCCATATATGCGTCTGCCGAACTCCACAGCCGATCCAGAGGGGCATACCGTGGATCTCCGAACTTCCTCCGTAGCAGAAAGGGCTTCCCAGCCACAATATCCCCGGCTTCGCGCAGCTCCTCCTTCTTCGCCCTCATAGCAGAGCGACTGTCTTTGGTCACCATAGTGGCCTTCTCAAGGTCCGCTGCCTTCACTCGGTTTTCTTCTTCAAGGAACTGGCAATGGTCGGCAGTGCCTTTTAATTCTACGGCCATCTTGGCCATCTTTTCTTTGCTTTTGCAATGGGCGGCCTTCTCGGCTCTTAACTCTTCGTCCGCCTTCAAAGCAGCCGCATTACTAACCCTCGCTTGTTCCTTGGCTCAGGCGAGTTCCGCCGAAGGGTCTCCACGGTGGTAGCTCCGTCTGCAGTCACAACATATTAAAGATACTGGCATCATGCTGCTCTTATTGTGTGACATTCACCGGAAAACATTACTTACCCTGTGATTCATCAAGCCGCTTGTTAACAAGCTCGATGTCGGCGTCTGCCGCATCCAGTTGCCGTTTTAATTCGGCAAACTCACTAGTCCGGCTAGCCACCGGAGCTTCCACCACCTGCACATAAAGGCAGTCTGGTTATTGCCTGGGACTATGATCCTCTGTTCGCCCTTGTTCTCGACGACAACCAGAGTCTCAGGGGCTACTATCTACACAGGGCACACCTAACATGTGCGGTACTATCACATATTATTTCACGTACCTCAAAGCCTGTCAGTAGACTCATAAAGGCTTCGTGTAATCCGCTTTCGGTGGACGAAATTCTTTCCATCACCGTACCCATCAGCGTACGGTGTTCTTCTGAGATGGCCGCTCGCCCCAACAGCTCCCTCAGAACGTCCGACCGCATACCAGACGGTGCCGGACTCTTTTGTTTGCTCTCTTCGGGAGTCAGACGCTGGGGACTTCGAGGATCTATGGGATTATCTTCTGGCCTCACCGGATCCGGAGAGGCCCTCCGCGGCGACACTTTGGGGTCGCCCGCTTCTTGAGCGGAGGAGTCCGGGGAGGCGTTTCACTCTCCATCATCTCCGGAAGAACATCCCCCCAAGACGAGCTCAGCTGAGAAGGGCTAAGACCCGAACTACAAGATATATGCGGCGGTTATTTTCTCAGAAGAAAGATAGTATACCCTCACTATTAAAGTATTTTTTGGATCACTTATGACTTGTTGGAGGGCTGATCCCCCCATGGACTTTGTGCGGCAAGAGCACCCCCCGAGGCAGGACCCTCTGTTGGAGACTTCTTCTCTCGTTTGGAGGCCTCGGCTTCCGGATCCTCGGAAGCAGTCCTCTTCCTCCCCCGATTATCCTCCTTTAAGGAGGCGTTCATTCCCTCGGTTGAAACTGGCAGCGATGGGGGCCCGCTTCCGCCCATATTATTCCCCCCTGTATCTTCCTTCGGGGGCTCCGGGCAAGGCGCGAGCTCGAGCATCTTTTCCAATACCGGATTTTCTAAACCCTCGGGGAGGGGGGCCGAACACCGAATCATCTTCGCCTTTGTTAGCCAGTCCTGGTCAAAGAGCAATCTCTCAGAAATAACTTCATGATGAATGAAAGGCGGTGTGTTCGGCTAGAGGATTTCTTACTTGTTCGGCGGTACGGTTACTGCTTAGGACCACGTCCTCAGTAGCATCCGGACACTCTATTTGAGGTCCGAAGAATGACTTGTACATCTCCTCGTGCGTCAGGCCAAGGAAACTTTGAATGGCATGCGGTCCTTCTGGGTTGAACTCCCACAAGCGAAGGGGCCGGCGTTTGCAAGGCTGGACTTGACGAACCAGCATAACTTGTATTACCAATACCAAATTAAAATCTCCCTCGAAGAGATCTCGAATGCAGCTTTGCAGTATAGGCACGTCCTTGGCTGGACCCCAGCTCAGACCTCTGCTAATCCATGACATTAGTCGTGGTGGGGGGCCCGAGTAGAAAGCGGGGGAAGCCGCCCACTTGGCACTTCTGGGAGCTGTGACGTAAAACCACTCCCGTTGCCATAATTTGGACACCTCTGGAAAGGAACCTTTCGGCCATGGAGCTCCTGCCATCTTGCCTATTGATGCACCTCTGCACGCTGCATGTTGCCCCTCGATCATCTTCGGCTTCACTTCAAAGGTCTTGAGCCACAGGCCGAAGTGAGGGGTAATGCAGAGGAAGGCCTCACACACGACAATAAATGTCGAGATGTGGAGAAAGGAGTCCGGAGCTAGATCGTGGAAATCTAGCCTGTAATAGAACATCAAACCCCTGACGAAGGGATCTAGAGTGAGGCCTAGGCCTCGGAGGAAGTGGGAGACGAACACGACGTTCTCGTTAGGTTCGGGAGTAGGGACGACCTGCCCTCGAGCAGGAAGCTGAGGCGAAACCTCGGCGGTCAGGTATCTGGCCTCCCTCAACTTCTTGATGTCCTCTTCTGTCACAGAGGAGGGCATCCATCGGCCTTGAAGGCTGGATCCGGACATGATTGAAGATCCGGAGCACCTAACCTGGGCTTTGGGTGTTGGAACTCAAGGCGGGGGAAGGGTTCGATTGAGCACGGGAGGAAGAAAGCGAAAACCTTGTCCCTTTATAAAGAGGGTGAATATCAAGCGTCCTCTCCGTAGCCGTTTAGGACTTGCCTATAATCTAGGAGTCCTAGACATGGTTGGGTTACCCGCGACCGCATTAATGAGAATCCCGTAATTGGGGGAACACGATCTCTACTTTGACAGGACGTGTCAAGAAACCGCCTCGCGTTGTGTGTGGAGCTGGTTGAAGAAAAACGGTTCGAATAATCACCGGGCCATGACGTAACGTCATGCTGCCAAAACAAGCCAGCAAATTAGATCTGCGAAAATATTATTCTCTCTACGGTGGTACGTGGAACTTATTTTGCAGGGTCGTACACTATCCTCATTTTCAAATTCTTCTGTGATGTATTCAGAGAAGGAACCCGCCTTGCAATGCCGAAGACAATACTGCGCGCCGGACTCATCGTCATTGAAGCCTAGTTCAGGGGCTACTGAGGGAGTCCTGGATTAGGGGGTCTCCGGATAGCCGGACTATCTCCATTGGTCGGACTGTTAGACTATGAAGATACAAGATGAAGACTTCGTCTCGTGTCCGAATGGGACTCTACTTGGCGTGGAAGGCAAGCTAGGCAATACGGATATGGATATCTCCTCCTTTGTAACCGACCTTGTGTAACCCTAACCCTCTCCGGTGTCTATATAAACCGAAGGGTATTAGTCCGTAGGACAACAATCACAACATACAATCATACATAGGCTAGCTTCTAGGGTTTAGCCTCTCTGATCTCGTGGTAGATCTACTCTTGTACTACCCATATCATCAATATCAATCAAGTAGGACGTAGGGTTTTACCTCCATCAAGAGGGCCTGAACCTGGGTAAAACATTGTGTCCCCTGCCTCCTGTTACCATCCGGCCTAGATGCACAGTTCGGGCCCCCCTACCCGAGATCCGCCGGTTTTGACACCGACAGGCCCTTATAGTTATCTACGGTGCGGCACAGGATGATAAGAAAGAGGAATTCCTTTGTGAACTTGCATCCATGTGTTCCCATCTCCATGTCCCTTACATTGTGGGAGGGGATTTCAACATTCTTCGTGAAAGTTGTGAGAAAAATAAAAATTTAAATCGGTCCCCTTACATGGATAAATTCAATTCCATCATTCAATCTCTGAACCTTCGTGAGATACATATGGGAGGGGGAAAATACACCTGGTAACCACCAAAGACACCCTACTTTAGAAAAGCTCGATAGAGTTCTTATGAGTTTTGAATGGGAGGACCTCTTTCCCCTGGTCATTGTCCGGAAGTTGGTACGGGACGTGTCAGACCATAATCCTCTCCTACTGTCATCTAACTCGTCTGTAGCAAGATCCACACGACAACGTGAGTTTAGATTTGAACTCAGTTGGCTTAAAAATGAAGAGTTCTATCCTATAGCTAAGAAGATATGGGAGCAACCAGTTGCCTCTGATGACCCCATTGACATCCTTAATATCAAGCTCAAAAGGCTGAAAAATTATTTCAAAGGGTGGGGCTCCCATTTGTTTGGTCACGCGAAGAAAAGAAAAAAAGATATTCGAAAGGAGTTGGAAGAGATTGAGACCTTAGAAGAAGAGAGCCCCCTTGACCCAGAAACCTATGAAAATAGAACAAACCTGCGGATGGAACTCGATGACATATTGGCTAATGAGGAGCTCTTCTGGCTCCAACAATCCAATGAGAGGTGGTTGCTGAAGGGGGGGCCAAAATACAGCCTTTTTTCATCGTGCGGCCAATGGTAGAAAACGAAAAAAAATACAATTCACTCCTTCACGGATGGCGAGACGGCGATTGAGGGCACAGATAACCTGTTGGCTCATGCCACGACTTATTATAAGAATCTTTTCGGCCCGGCCAGGGGAAACATTTTTCATTCATTTGCGGATACCTGGTCGGAAGAAGAAAAACTAACGGTGGAGGATAATATATACTCCTGACCAGTGAATTCACGGAGGAGGTTAGAAAGGCTTTGTTCGGCATGGATAGCAATAGGGCCCCTGGCCCAGATAGCATCCCAGCTGAATTCTACAAGCACTGCTGGGACTTTGTTAAAACAGATATTATGTGTTTGTTTCACGCTTTTCACAACAACACCCTGGATGTGGAGCGTCTGAATTATGGGGTGATCACCCTGATCCCTAAGACCAATGGTGCTAAGAAAATACAACAGTACCGTCCCATCTGCTTACTTAGATGTCCATACAAGCTGATCACTAAAGTGATGGGTAATAGAGCAACCATCTTTGCTGATAAGCTTATTAGCAAACACCAAAATTCTTTCATTAAACATAGAAATATCATGGATTGGATCCTCACTCTCCGTGAGATCTTACACCACACACACGATAAAAATAAAGTTGGGGTGGTCATGAAGTTGGACTTTTAAAAAGCATACGACAAAATTAATTGGGACTTTCTCCTTGAATGTCAAGTAATAGAGGCTTTGGTGAAACCTGGTGTGGATGGGTGAAGAAGATACTAAGTAATGGCACAGTCAACATTAAGTTGAATAACATGACTGGGCCTTATTTCCAAAGCCACAAAGGGGTGCGCCAGGGGGACCCTCACTCCCCTTTTTTTAACATTGTGATGGAAACCTTGTCTAAGATGATTCAAAATGCTCAAAAGGAAAAGATGATAACTGGGTTGGCCCCAGACCTCATTGAAAATGGCGTTGCTGTTCTGCAATACGCCGATGATACGGTTATTTGTTTTGAACATGAAGAAGAAGCTGTTGTCAACCTGAAACTTCTCTTATACATCTTTGAACTTATGTTTGGCTTAAAGATTAACTTCCTTAAGAGTGAAATCATGTGCGTGGGTGGAGACAACAACATCATGGCAACTTATGCGGACATTTTTAGCTGTCAAACCGGCCACTTCCCAATGAAATACTTGGGGGTCCCTGTAGGCTATTCAACTTTGCGCAACCTGGATTGGAACTTTGTTGATGATAAATTCCTTAAATGCTGTGAAACTTGGATTGGAAATGTTGCTTCA
>NC_041392.1:82436559-82448130 GCF_002162155.2 Triticum dicoccoides
GTTTACTACTACATGGCAATGTTCCCACTCCCTAAGATGGTGATCTACAAACTGGACAAACATCGCAAAAAGTTTTTCTGGCAAGAAACCAACAGCAGGAAACACTATCACCTTGTCAAATGGACCAGGATTTGTAGATCAAAGAAAAAAGGGGTTTGGGGGTGAAAGACCTCCATAGACATAATATCAGCTTATTAGCTAAATGGTGGTGGAAACTTGAGACACAACAAGGGCTATGGCAGGATGTTACCCGGGCCAAGTACTTGAAGAGAGATTCTGTTGCCTCGGTTCGATGCAGATTTGGTGACTCGCCGAGCTGGAAAGCCATTATGAAAGTTAAAGAACACTATTTCACTGGGAGGGGGGTGAATCTGAAAGCTGGCAACCTGGCTAGGCTATGGATTGACAATATTGAGGGAAACCCCCCTTTGTGAAACAAGTTTCCAGAGCTGTATGATGTTTGTAACAACCAAGAGATTACTGTGGCCAAAGTCAAGGGCGAGGGGACCCCAGATCTCTTTAGAAGACGATTACATCCTCGGCTTGCAAAACAATGGGAAGAAGTGAAAAATATGGTGAATTCCTGGGTAATTTATGATGAACCAGACCAGGTTGTGTGGAACCTTGGAAAAAACAAGCACTTTACAACCAAATCTATGTATAATCATCTGGAAAGCCGCCTCGCTGGGTGTGATTATAGGTGGATTTGGAAAGCTAAGCTACCTCTCAAGATCCAAATTTTCCTTTGGCAATTGTTTCAAGATGCGGTGTTGACACGAGATGTCATGAAAAGATGCAAATGGGCTGGTAACCCGAAGTGTTCCTTCTGTCAGAGCAAGGAAACTTCTCAACACCTCTTCTTCACCTGTCCAGTTGCAAGGGTGGTTTGGAGAATGGTTGGCTGTGTGTTTGGCACAGATTTGTGCCCTGATAACCTATGGCAATATTTCTCTTGGTGCTATACCTTTTTACCTGATGGTGCTAGATTCTATACCGTCGGCTTGGCTGCGATTTGCTGGGCCATGTGGATCTGTCGTAACAGGGCCACTTTCGAATGCAAAAAATTGAGAACTCCTTTTGATGTGGTTTTCTCTGCATGTGGTTACATGAACTATTGGGCAGGTATGATGGAGGGAGCTGATCATGAGGCGATGGAGCGCGGCGCTAAGATGCTCAAGACCAATACAGCTGCCATGATGAGGATTTGCGCGGCCCCAGCTGGAACAACAATGGACTGAGGATGCAGCCGTTGACTCTGCCTTCACCTGCTTTCCCCCCTGTTACTGTTATTTTCCTAGCACTTGTTTCATTTGGTACTTTTGCCCCTGCGTGGGTTTTGCCTGATGCTCAAATGTGAGCCGTTCCCCTTAAATGTGGAGACTACCTCCGGATTTCTCGCTTTTGCTCTGGTTAGGATAGGTGGTTTTAGATGGCACCGGGTTTTCGCCCCATGGTGAGCTGCTCGATGACGAGTGCTTGCAGTGGGTTTCCCAGTGGTGTCTTGAATTCGCTTTCCCCTTTCCAGTTTCCTTAAGACCTGGACTCTGTACTTCCGTTATGTCATAGTAATGGAAAGGGGTAATGCCCGGTTCAAAGAAAAAAGAAAAGCTCTCCTAAGGCCTCCTCGTGGCTGCCGTAAAGGTACATTTGGTTTTTCTTGGAAAATGATTCAGATATATAATAAGAGTTCATCATAAGCAGTGGCGAAATTGAAAGAAAATGAAGGGGGGCTCAAAGGTGAAGAAAAAGCCGCTAGCTCTCCGTCTTTTTTACTTCAAATAAGGTTAAAATTTGATACGAGGCTGAGTTGAATACTAGTATTTTTTTTCAATTTTCGGAGGGGGTGGGGGCTCGAGCCTATCGAAGCACCCCCTCCCCCATAAATTTGCCAATGATAATAAGTGCAGTTACATCAAGGTTTCTAGACCATCGGACAGCCACTGGCGCTGCCAGGACAAGCGGTCGACGCTCCATTGTCGCTGCTTCCCCACCGAAGCCGGCTTCACCTTGTCAATAACGGCCAGATAGTCTCCGTGCACGTGCCCCTGAAGACTAGCGCCATAGAGCCACAGTCTTCGTCGGTGAACCCTTGATTTATCCTTGAATAAATCTGAAGCAGAATCTAACCATTGCGCATGCACAATGAAAAACTCTGAAGAAGCATCGTGCCGCTATTGGATATACTCTTGATGATCTTAAGGGCATTAGTCCCACTCTATGTCAGCACAAAATTAATTTGGAGCATGATGCTAAACCAGTTGTTGATTACCAACGACTGTTAAATCCTAAGATGAAAAAAGTGATAAGAAATGAAATACTAAAGCTTCTGGTTTACAACATAATTAAAACACAAGCCAACAAGGATAAAATTCAAAGGAGGATGCGCAGTACCCGGTTTACAACATATCTATAGAGATACTAAGCTCCCATGATTTGAAGCGTTGTGGTGCTTTGGGGGTTGTGGGGTCGCTAAGGGCCCCACATGTAAGGTTATTTGTTACTTATTTAATTTTATTTCCTATTCTCTTTTTTCACATTCTTATTCATGAGAAAAAATGTGAGTATTAAAAACATTTTAAATTTTTTAACTATTTGTTCAGATTCATTATTATTTATTAAATTTGTGGATATTTTTAAGTTCACGGTCATTTTTAATGTTTGTGAACATTTTAAATTTGAAACCTTATTTATTTTGTGAATATCTTTTGAAATTCGAGAATTTTTTTCTAAAATCAATGATTTTTAAATTTGCAACATTTTTAAATCCTTGAAAATCTTTTAATTAAATTAACACTTGCAAATAAAAAAAAGATAACCAATTATTATGGAGCTGGCAGTAGGACGAGCCGAAAAAGAAGCTAAGCAACCGAAAGCTTCATGGGGCGGCCCATATGCAAGTGTTATAGCACCAATTTCACGGTTTCTGGCATGGTATAGGAGCTCCCAAGAGGTCCAAACAACACCAACGACTGATATCAAGGTCGAAACATGTAAATACATCACAATCACAATCACACATCAAACAACTCCACTCTCCTCTCGGAACAAATATTATCTCCGGAGGCTACCTAACATGAGATATACAAACGAGAAAAAACACCACCGAAACATAACTAAAACACAAGCCAACAAGGATAAAATTCAAACAAAAAAACCGATCACAATAATCTGCGTGTGAAGAATGGCGCTGCGAAGCGCGTGTTAGTCTCTAGTATAGATCATGATGTTGACATGGACTATATCTTCAACCATATGGACTACACTATTAAGATTGACCATGAGATAGATATGGAGATGGCGTGGTGTGATGACACACTCGTAAGCAATGAATCTGGATCATCGCCATTCGTGACACGGGGTCCAGCTGAAATTACTGTGCATGTGAAGGAGGAGACGCATCTAGTTGAGCTGGTCACCCATACACAGACTTGCGGCTAGTGGGCAAGAACTTGATCGGTGACATTATCATATATGCTTGCAATTTATAGGTAATATTACGACCTTGTGGTGTGATTATGGGACATGCTACTTATAGATAATATGACGACCTTCTGAGTGTTCTATATATAGTATGACAACCTTCTGAATGTTCTATATACAGTATATTATGGGACATGTATTATGGGAATGCATATTGACATAATAAAAGTCGGTAAATAAGACCATGTGTGTTTGTATGGCTTCAAAATGAAGTGTTTGATTATATATTAAACTACTGTTCTAATCATGTTTCTCATTTTATTATGGTATATTAAATATCTAATTTTAACTTTCTGTTTTCAATATGCAAGTGGACATGAATTGCTACTCTTGTATGTGCCCTAGTCAACTACATTTCTCTTGTACAAACAATTATAAACATAAACATGTCAGTTGGAATTACAAAATGCACAGGAGCTCTTATGACTCGGGTAAACAGTAAAATCTGAACAAATTGTGCATCGCCCCCGGGCGACACGGGGGAACCCTAGCGCCGCCGCCGCCAGATCCTCCTTGCCCCCTCCCTCGCTTCACCACCGTTGGAGGGGCCGCTGGCGAAGTCCGCGCGTGCCCCAGGGAAGGTGGCGGCGGGGCGTTTCCCCTCTCCGCGGCGTTGCGCGCGCATGCGCTGCCTGCATTGCCTCGGGCGCGGGCGAGATGCAGGGCCGCGGGAGTGGCTTCAGCGCGGGGAGAGGCCGGATCTAGCTTCTTCGCCCCCGTTGGCCGCCCTTGATGGGGCCCGGTGGCTTCGTTCCGGTGGCCAGCGAGGGCTGGATCTCGGGGCGGCGGCCCCGGACAGCGGAGAATGTGTTGGCGGCTGTGGACTCGTGACAGGCGACGCGGCGGCCGCCGTGGTGGACGATCCGTGCACAAGACGCTTGATGGAGGCCATTGGAACAGATCTGGGTGAAGACCTGCTCGCGGCTGCAGCTGAGGCCGGCGATGGCGGCACTATTCGGTGCCGTTCCCTTGTTGAAGGCATCGCTGTTGAGAAGTTCTAGGCCACTATCTGCTACCTCCGGGGGTACCCTAGATCAGTAGATCGGATGACGGCGGCATTATTGTGTCGTTTCCCTCTTGTGGCGTCATTCTTGGAGGTGTACACGGGCTCAAGGGACCAGTGGATGGAATAATTGGTGGAGCGGTGTTCCATCCTGCACATTAATGGTGGCGTTTCTCAACGGCGTGGTGCACTGGAGACCCGGCGCCCGATGTGTGGCGAGAGACTCGCGCAGGAGGGTGACGTTATCAGCCGTCGTGGGGGCGTTGATGGCAGAGAGGCCGGGCAAGGTGGTGCAGCAGTACATCACTGAAGATGAATTGGTGGCAGTTGGCTGCGGCTGTTAGCAGCAAGCCATGTCTATGTGTGTGTGTGCGCATGTGTGGCGTGGTGGTGTGAATTAGCTAGCTAGGTGAGTGCATGACCGGTAGGATAGACTTCTGGATAGGTTGTTGGCTGGATCTGATTTAGCAGCCTGCATGCAAGGAGTCAGTTGGTTGGTGGGCTAGCCATGCACGGTAGTTAGCAGCCACAGGTGAAGCTGGCCGCGTCGTGCGCATGGAAAACTTGGGCGTTGCGCTGCTGGGGACTACAAAAGGCCTGGCCTTGAGTGTGTGTTGTACCGGGGGAGCTGTGTTGTAAGTCATGTAGCCGGGAGACTGAGTACGTGCTCAGGGAAGAAATAATACGCCGTTCGCGCGGCGGGGCGGAGTTCGTGCTCCGGGCAAAAACCTCTGTCCATCTCCCTTTCTCATTGGTTCGAGCCACGGCGTCACATAGAGAGCGAGGGCGAGGGCAGCGCGGCAACAACAATTGGTATTAGAGCCACAAGGTTCGAGGGGCGGCCATGGTGCGCGGCGGATATGAAGGTCTTGGCAACGGCACACGGCGAGCGCGTGGCGTCGGCAACGCGTGGTGAGTCCACGGCGGGGTGGCGTGATGCCGTGCGCGCGGCGAGCGCGTGGCGTCGGCAACGCGCGGCGAGTCCGCAACGATGTGGCGTGATGCCGTGCGCGCTACGAGCAGCGGCGGTCATGGAGACGAGGAGGTCGCAGAGGTCCTGCGTGGTGGCGCAGAGGCCGCGGCAGCTCGGGGCGACGACTGTGGAGGTGTTGTGCTGCGGTTGACGGTGCAGCGGTGCAAGGCAATAAGCGCGGCGGCGAGTCGGACGCGACCGGTGCATGTTATGGGTGCGCACTGGACGCGTCGGACGCGTCGGGACCACGGGAGTGGACCGCGTCGAGGCGCTGGACCTGGTTGCGCAGATCGCGTATGTGCGCGGCGGGAGCGCGGGCCGGGAGCGCGGGGACATCGGGAATGCGCGCGAAGGGCACGGCGGCACGGTGGCGTGACGAAGGCAGCGGAGAACTGACCGCGTCAGGGCGCTGGACTCGGGCCGTGGCGACTGCGTGCGTGCGCGTCATGTACACGAGTCTGGGAGCGCGGGACGTGGGGTGCTGCGCGGCGGAGGCCTCAGCGGCGCGGTGCGACAGCCATGGCGCGACGTCGACGACGAGCCTGGCATGTGCAAGGTCATGGCTTGGGGCGTGAATGTTAGCGGCAAGCCATGTCTATGTGTGTGTGTGTGTGCGCATGTGTGACGTGGTGGTGTGAGTTAGCTAGCTAGGCGAGTGCATGACCGGTAGGATAGATTTCTGGATAGGTTGTTGGTTGGATCTAATTTAGCAGCCTACATGCAAGGAGTCAGTTGGTTGGTGGGCTAGCCATGCACGGTAGTTAGCAGCCACAGGTGAAGCTGGCCGCGTCGTGCGCATGGAAAACTTGGGCGTTGCGCTGCTGGGGACTACAAAAGGCCTGGCCTCGAGTGTGTGTTGTACCGGGGGAGCTGTGTTGTAAGCCATGTAGCCGGGAGACTGAGTACGTGCTCAGGGAAGAAATAATACGCCGTTCGCGCGGCGGGGCGGAGTTCGTGCTCCAGGCAAAAACCTCTGTCCATCTCCCTTTCTCATTGGTTCGAGCCACGGCGTCACATAGAGAGCGAGGGCGAGGGCAGCGCGGCAACAACAGCGGCGGCCTCATACTCGGCAGGCGTCCTGGTTGAGGAGTGCGTCGGATTGGTAGGTGCCCCATACCCGGCAGACGTCCTGGTTGGGACCTCAGGTCTTAGATGTTTAGGTTTGACTGTGATGTCTATTTGGTATTAGGCCCAGACTATCAGCACCCCTTCATCATTTGGATAGGAGTAGCGACAGTTGTTGCTTGTGGCTTTAGTCTTACTGTTGTATGACTTTGTAAGGTGTTGTGAGAATAATTAATAAAGTGACCGTATGCATCGCCCAGATGCAGAGGCCGGGGGTCCTCCTCCTTTTCTAAAAAAACAAATTGCGCACATGTCTATTCAGGATGAAAATTGCTCTACAAACAGTTCTCAGCATCTCATCGCATGATTGTCAGTGCCTTAGGTGGTGACTTATTGTTTATAGCTATGCACTGTCACTGACAAGGTGCACCTTTCAGTGTACTTGAAATTCAGAATGTGAGATTGTGTCCTCCAATGAGCACCCAACATAATCAGATAACTCTTCTCTTCAATTTAAAGTAGAATACAACATGAGCTCCTGATTAGTAGTACATAATAGCATGGTTTAAGCTAGAAACCACGGGTAAAAGAGAGCATTGGATTGAAATATTATCAAGTCGACCCAGCGCAGGATATCTGCGCTAAGGCGTCAACTAATCCATCTATTCATTCCTTGTTCAAGTGATCCAGGTAAGCATGATCATACCTGTGATTTTAACAGATTTTGTTATGCAAAAGTTTAATAGACAAAAACACATTTGAGAAGGAAACTTTTTGTTAATTCTACACAAGCTGTTCTAGTGTGACATTTTTCAGTTTCTGCTGGTAATGCACATTGCATTTTATTCAGTTTTGTATTTGCATGGTGGCAATCTATAGTTCAGATATACTGTACTATGTCCAAAAAGAAGGTTTATAAATCAATTCATATTTTTCTAAAGTATGAGTTGCTGATAAGAATTTTCTTTTTTGCTGAGATAATTCATATTAAAATGAAAAAAAACATAGTTAATGTTAATAAGGTAGGTATCATACTTGTAGTTTTGTATTAATAGCTCAAGAGAACAATTACCCCATACGCAGGGAAGGGTCACAATCAGGATGAAAATACTCCTGTTGATTAGCTTGATTAGCATGGCCACTAGACCCACTTGGTCCAACATCCTGGCAAAACATCTGTAGAACACTATCCGCACTAGTTTCTTGTATCTGGTACAAAAAGGGATAAATGTTGAAACATGCATAGCTGATCACACTTCCTTTGAAGATATGTAACCGAACTCACCCGTTAATTTACCGTTCCATAAAAAACTGTCATGGAATTTTAACAACAATACAAATACCTTCTTTTGTCAAGAATTCTATGATTCTTGTGCATTTCCATCGAACAAACAAAAATATACATAATGAAAAAAATTGTTGGAAGGGCAGGACATTTCTAATCACACCATGTCTCGTATTTTTAGTTGCACGGCCTTTCTTTAATTAGTTTTTTGAACGGTCACCGGGGGCAGTGGATCCCTCCCTACCTGAATATTCTTTACTAGTTAGAAGAAAGAAACTAGATGATTGGCTGGACTAACCAAATCAATACGACATCAGCTAATGCTAATTTTCCCTTCATATATATGTTTTCTTTCTACCAGTGAGGCTTCCACATACAGTACTATGTATGGAAATCCTAATAAGCATGCAGATCCAAATGAGGATTAACCAAAAGAGTATGGGTATAAATGGCACAATCAGGCTAGCTAAACCAATGCTGGAAATAAAATAGAATGATGAAAGACCATGACGGAAAAGATGAGGTTTATCACTCATATTAGTGCATTGTACCTTTTTTCGTAAGTCTTTATTAACATCTTGCAGTTGTTGTTCCTGCACAAATTAGCAATTGGTAATTCTAGGGCCTAGATGCTGAAAGATACATATAGACCAAAACCTGAAGGCTGAACAATAAAGTCACATGTGTAACCTTGCGCTTGAGCTCAAAGAGCTGATCAAGTGACTGCTGGCTCTGTACAAGTGTACACAGAAATAGCTGGTCAGCATTACATTTTACATGTTAAATAAATCTGATCTCAAACATTTTTATATGTTACAGCATGCTTCTGAACCACTGCTTGAGAAGTACATATATGGAAATGTGCTCACCAATTAATTAACTTGATTATGACGATGTATGTACCTTTGTCGCCCTGATATGTTTGAGAGAGATCTCAATTTGGTTCTCCAGTTGCTCAAGTTCCTTCATGTTAAGTGGGCCCAAGTCCTCGCCAAGAAGATTTCTGCACAAGATCAGTAATTTTAGGCACTTTGTGGTGTTGGTGCTGCATCTCACAGCTCCTCACTGATCACTCCAAGCTCTATCCAATTCCTAAACTCTCTCTATGCATGCATGCTAACTCCATGTCACCTATGATGCACCCTGGCAGACTTATAGGCACTGACTCAACTCTAAACTGCATGACAAGATTAAATATCTAACACCTAAGCAAAGATCCATATGATATTTCCAACATTTTCTTTACAGTTGGCTTGGGACTACATACCTCTGAGTTGTCTGTAGGAACTCAACTCTTGTCTTTAGCTTTAAATACTCCTGGTAGTTGCTCTAGTTTGAATAAGAGAATTAACAGTCTACTGATTAATCGAGTGAAATCATTACTATAATGCACAACAACATTATGCACAAACCATAGTTATGTACGTTTGTTTACAAGGTACTACCAAATTAATCTTACTAGAATACATGACATAATGTATTTACATCACACTGAAACTAGAGGATAAGTCCTCTCCAGTGTTAATTAGTTATTGTCATATCTGATGTTGTGGCATATTATGTCTTATTTTAAGAAAGAGAGATTAAATCTATCCAGTGCATATGTTGAAAAGGTTACTAGTTCGGTCTCCGGAGTTGCAGTTGCCTCGGAGTTGAAGTTACAGCTGCGGTACCGTTCTAGAGTCTTGTACATGCTGTTGAACAAAAAGAAAAATGGATTATATAGACAAAGTTTTGAAAGAAGAGAAATCATGAAATATGCCTTAACCTAATAAACGTAAGAAACTATTTGTATAGACTGAGGGATTTCATTACGTTGTAGTGTGACACGACCAAACGAATAGGACATTTTTAGATCGTTTAATTTCTAAGCCACCATGTCACTTAAACAATTGTATGCAACTGTAGATCCCCTTTGGATTGAAGGGCTTTGTAAGAATTTGTAGGATTTTAATCCATAGGAATTTCCCTATAGAGGTCCTTTAGATCGAAGTAATGAAACCCCTAACAACATTCATGTTTCATTCCCCTATCTAACATTTTAAAATTTTAAATTTTCATTCTTCATGCATGCCCCTTTCTAACATTTTAAAATTAATATTTAAAAAGACTTGAAGTATCCAAAGGGCCATCCACATCTGCAAACCCCATGCCTTGGTTTCAGAAATCCTACATTAGCCAATTGCTGCTTTTTTTTCTTACGGTACAGTGTTCCAGAGAGGCCTAGGTCTAGAAGTGTGCAACCTAATTAATATCCAGCTAACTGCCTCTTTTTCCTTAGATGAAGAATCAGTATTTAGGATCACCGAGTTAGAAATAGAGCCCTCATTCCAAACATGCCCACACTGTAGAGATTGCAACATATCTTTCATTAACGAATAGATGGCCGATTTTCTGAAAATTTAAAGACATGGAACAATTTTAATTGAGAAAATTAGGACATTATATTGGCACATCACATTGTGGGTACGCAAGAAATGCATGGCAGCTATAGCATAGCGTGACCTCTAATGCGGAATTTGTTTTGTAAGTACATGCTATTCTAGAAATAAAGAAAAAGGCCAGTAAGTTTGTGTAGCCTTGTGTACTACTCCCTCCTTTCACAAATACCCCTATGAGATGTTTTGAAAACTTCAACATGGACTAAATACGGACCGAAACGAGTGAACATACACACTAAAATGCGTCTATATACATCCGATTCGGGAAAGAGTTGGAACATCTTATAACAACAGTGAACAGAGGGAGTAGCTAGGACATAAAAGAGAAAACTATTCACATTTGCAAGGTGGAAGAGAAAAACATGTTCAGATCTGTCATGCCATCTAGCCATTCAAAAAAAGAAAAGACTTGCATACGCTTGTGACGTGATTTCACGTGCCCAGTGCAACCGAAAGAAAAAGTAGAAGCACCCAGGGTACTACGGGGCTTAATACTCTCTTCGTCCCATAATATAAGAACGTCTTTGACTAGTACTTCTTGTAAGTTCCAGTGCGCATTCGACGTGTTTGCTAGTACTTTGCTTAACTCGACTGTACTGGACGGGTACGCTGGGCTACACATTTCATTTCACCTGCCGTCTGTCAAACTCAAATGCAAAGCTCTATAGGACCAGCCGGCGGAGGATCCGCTCCCATGCATGCCAAGGAGAAGAACGTAGGAGAGGATAACCCCTGACGAGCGCATCGATGCATCTCATTTTCTCGGATTACTTTTCGTTTCCGTCCATATCTCTCCCCTGGCCGCTGCGGCCGCGTGCGCGTACGGCGCCCGGCCAGACAAGACGTAGAGAGGGGGAGGCCTCGATGGAAGAAAGTATTTTTATTTTATTTTTTGCGAGGGGAAGAAAGTAGAATTGGATCCGTGGGGGGGAGGGAACCAACGGGTGGTTCCAATGGAACAGTAGGAATAGTAGTGCAATCTAGCTAGCTAGCTAGCGAAAACGAAGCATGCATGTCACACGAGATCCAGCAACACACACCGGAGATGCTAGTTAGCAAAAAACGGAGGCCTCCAAAATTTCTCAAAAAAAAAAGCATCAAGGAAAGGGGAAACAGCCAGCCAACAAATGACAGGGAAACAAATCTTTCGCCAAAATTCTCAACAAAAACAACAACAAAAGCCCCTCTGCGAAACGATAAGAAAAAGAGGAGGAATTGATTGATTTCTAGAGTATCCAGGATGATAACCACAAGAATTTCTACACATGTGGACACCCTCTGGGTACAAGTAATGATAACACTAACATTATAATGGGTTTATTTT
>NC_041392.1:82448424-82466295 GCF_002162155.2 Triticum dicoccoides
ATATGTGCACCTTTTCTGATATCTTCTAATTCATGTTTAAAAAACTTGAGGTGTGCAAATGGTCATATCTGCAAAACCATGTGCATTGGTTCCGGATATCATGACAACTAAATACTACATTAGCTTATTCACGTTTTTTTTCTCTACATAATTTTGATACCTCCTCCGATCCATATTCATGTTTAGGACGTTTTCCTAAACATGAAACTCTGCCATGATTTTTTGTCCCCCGTATCTCTTACCACTCCCTCGTTAGTTTCTCAAATATCATGTACATATTAAAGAATGACGGCGAAAAACATGTGTTAGACACCGTGCCACGTGTAGTTAGAACTAAAACTAGGAAGGAATGGGTGGTATTATTTCTCCTCCCGCAACCGTAAAGCTGCATGTACTCCCTTCCGTTCGAACTAAAACGACGACACTTATTTTTAGAGCCTCATACGATTATGGCATAATAATGACGCGAAAGGACGAGCGGTACCGGTACTACGACGATAAGCTCTCGCCAGCAGACGGGGATGAGGTACGTACGTACGCCTGTCTGCCAAATGTCTACGGCCAAAACGCACTGCTGGTACCTACTAACCGATGAATTCGTTCGTCGGTTCACATGCGCAGAACATGGCAGTATGGCACTGCTCCTCCATGGCCACAGGACAGCACCTTGATGGGTTCTGTGCAAGTGACGAGCACACCGATGTACTACATGCATTGTCGTTTTCAGCGTGCTGTGCTGCGCGAACGGCCTGAGTCACCCAGACAAGACGGGGATAGAGGAGTGGGACGAGGACTCAATGGAACAGTAGAATTGGAGGATCCGGAGGATTGGCTCCCAATGGAACAGTAGAATCTCCTCCTAGCCAGTGAGCGATACGATGCACACACGAGAGATAGAGAGGGACAGGGAGCCAGGTCTCCCAAGAACTCCCCAACGCAATGCATGGACGGAAGATCAGATCAAACATGTACAGTAGTATAAAATGAATCAATTATGCAAGAGAATAACTAGCTGATTTGTGTTCTGAGCTAGCCAGGCAACAGGACAGCAGAGAAGAAATGAAATAGTTTGTGCGGGCGGGTCTGAAATGGGAAAAAAGTACTATATGTGCGTTTGCCCAGATCTGGAGACGCTAGCTATGGCAAGCAAGTAGTAGCTCTGATTTCACATACATAGCTCTGATCTGTCGATCTGGAGCGTGAACACCAAAAGAGGAAAGGGGAAACGCATGCATCTCACACCCAGCGCTCTGATGGGTGATTGGAAAGACGCAGCAGCAAAATCTTTGCCCGAAACAGCAAAAGAAGATGAGGAGAGGCTACCATCCTAGCGGCCTAGCTACATCTACACGCATGGAGAAGATCTTGTGGTGCAGTAAAAAAAAAAAGAGAAGAGACCTTCGAGCGAACTCTGGTTGCTGCGATGGACATGGATGGATGATTGGAAAGAAAGACGCAACAGCGAAATCTTATTTCCCTCCCCGAAACAGCGAAATCTTATTTCCCTCCCCGAAACAGCGAAATCTTATTTCTACCATCCGCCTGCGGCCTAGCTCTACATCTACATGCATGCATGGAGAAGATCTTGTGGTGCAGGAAAAAAAAAGGCGAAGATTTTCGGCTGAAACAAACAAATCGGAGCGGAATTAGGTGTGGCTGGGTACCGTGAGGATGTGGAGAACTCGAAGAGGCGGCCGCGGGCGGAGAAGATGATGAGCGCGACCTCAGCGTCGCAGAGCAGCGACAGCTCGTACGCCTTCTTGAGCAGGCCGTTGCGGCGCTTGGCGAACGTCACCTGCCGGCTGATCTTGTTGTCGATCCGCTTCAGCTCCACCTTGCCGCGCCCCATCCCTCCCTTTCGCTCGCCTCGCTCCCTTCCCCTTCTCTCCTATCCTCTTCTCCTTCTCCCTGTGCTATGGTGGTAGCTAGAGTGCTTCCCTCTCTTTATCTTTCCCTTTCCTCTGTACGTATCTCGCTTGAAGATCTCTAGCTTCTCCCTCTGGCCGTCCTGGGGCCGGCACCGGCATGCAGCCGTGCTCTCTTTCTCATCGCCGTGCGGTGCGGGGCCCGCTCGTCCTTTGCGTGGCGCCCCGGCATTGGTACATGCTCCAATGGCATGGTACCCGTCACTCCCAGTAGGCCCTGGCTAGCCAGGCAGTAGCCATGGCTCTCGAAGGGAGGGGGGCTGGAGGGGTGGGCACGTACCTGGTAGGACGAACGTGTCGACCGACCGCTTCATCGAGCCCCAAAGGCGCCACATGAGCAGTTCTAAAGATCGGGATCACTGTGCGTGCCACAGCTACAATCTGGTACCACACTCACTCACACGAGCCACACTCTTGGAAGAGGGCTTTCGTCGGACGTGGACAAATAACTAGCGCTCGGGCGCGCGTTTGGTCATCATATCATATGAAGGAAGCTCCGGTCTCCGGCGGCGTCCACCGGAACGCTTCTGAACGCCCGGATCATCCTGTCCGAACACCTATTGTCGTCCAACGCCGTTCACCAAACGTCCAATTTCGGACGTTCGAAATCCAACAAACCAGAAGTGGGTCGGTAGGAGATTTGCGGACGTCCGCCACGTTGGCCACGTTGGCACCCGTCTGAGCAGTCCCACCCAAAATCCTCGCCGCGCGTTTCGCTCCAGCAGGATGCAGTCGATCGTATGCGTCGTGAGTGCGCGTCACCGATCGATCAGAGCAGCCGCAACCCTAGGGTGCTCGTTTGTTGTTGAAAGGATGACAACAACATCAGCGACCATGATGAAACAAAAGGCGAGGATGTGTGAGCGGCCATGGCGGCCATGCCTACGAGGTCACTGGTACCTCGCGTAGTTCGGTTTATTATTTCAAAAAAGTTGAACTTGTTAAATAGCATCCCGTTTGCATACAATGTATGAAACTTGCTTAAATTTCGTCTATTTTGTGAGATATCCGTTTAAAAGTGGGCAGACATTTGGTGCACAGGATTGGATAGGCACTCTCCTATCCTTTATGCGCGAACACATTCAACATTTGGCATGTGTGATTTGATGCACGGCGTTAGAGTTGCCATTGTCATCTTGACCTGTGACTTGAAATCGAGTTTGTCTATCTTTGAGCCATTACTGTAAAAAACTTTTTGGAGCCCCAAGGATAATTTTATGTTGCTTGATGAGTGCGCAGTTGGGGGCATACCTCATCTGAACACAGACGAAAAACAAGATTTTGTCTGGTCCGTTTACTGAGGAAGAGGTGTTTGCCACGGTAACACAAATGAAACAAAATAAGGCTCCTGGACTTGAAGGATAGAAATGTTGGCATATCATTAAGGGGGGGGGGGTCCTATGCCTATGTTCCATGACTTGTTCAACGGCCATTTACAGCTTTTCACCAATGTTGTTGCCAAAGAAGAGGAGGATGTGCGCATTTAGCAGTTCATGCTGATACGTCTACTCAATGTGAGTTTCAAAATCTTCACCAAGGTTGGCATGAATAGGTTGACATGGATCGCCCATTCGGTGGTGCAACCAACTCATATTGATTTTATGCCAGGGAGACACATCCTAGAAGAGGTTGTTGTCTTACATGAAACTCTACACGAAATTCATTCGAAGAAACTGGACGGGGTTATCTTCAAAGTGGATTTGGAGAAAGCGTGTGATAAGGTCAAATGGCTCTTCCTCTAGCAGGCCTTATGCATGAAGGGGTTCTATGAGGCCTGGAGGAAACAGGTGGAGTCCTTCATTCCAACAGGTAGTGTTGGGATTAAGGTGAATGATGACATAGGTCATTATTTCCAAATGCATAAGGGCTTAAGATAGGGAGACCCGATGTCTCCTGTTCTATTCAACATAGTAGCGGATATGTTGGCAATTTTTACCGGTCGGGCTAAAGAGAATAGCCAAGTAGGAGGACTAGTTCCACATCTTGTGGATGGGGGTGTCCATACTACAATACGCGCATGACACAATTATTTTCATGGAACATGACTCGCAAAAGCTAGAAATACACTAGTAGAAAACAGGGCTTTGGTTCGGCCAAAAAAGAGCATTAATCCCGGTTGCATTACGAACCGGGACTAATGTGAGCATTAGTCCCGATTTAAGCGGTTAGGGCACGGTACATGCATTAGTCCTGGCTCAAATGGGACCTTTAGTCCGGGTTGGTGCCACGAACCGAGACTAAAGGGTGCAATGCCCATTAATACCGGTTCGTGGCACGAACCAGTACTAAAGGTTAGACCTTTAGTCCCGGTTCGAGCCACCAACCGGGACAAATGGGGTTGAGGCACCTTTAGTACCGGTGCAATTTTCAAATTCTACCCCCCCCCGTCTATCGCCTTTTCAGTTTTGTAAAAAGCAAAAGAAAATGATAAAAACTTCAAAAGTTAAAATGCTTCGAGATGTAGTTATGTTACTACATCTACTAGTTAGGAAAATTTAAAAACTTAAATTTGGACATGTTTTGCAAAAAGTGTAGGGAAAATGTAAAACGGCTATAACTTTTGCATACGATGTCAGAAAAAAACGTATGTTCAGCACGAAAATCCGCATCCGATTTTGACAGCCTACGGCCTGTTTGCAAATTTTTAGAATCCTCAAATTCTAAAAGGAAAAAAAGTTATGCTCAAATTTTAGTTTTTTTTGAATTTTCGTTAAATCTGTTCAAACTACTTATTCAAGAAGTATTAGTGTTCCTAAATAATTATTCAAGAATATTAGTGTTACTAAATAATTATTTCAGTTTTTTTGAATTTGGTCAAATCTGGTCAAACTGAGGTCAAATAATGGTCAAACTACTTATTCAAGAAATATTAATGTTACTAAATAATTATTGTTTTTTAGAACGATAGTTTCAAACTCAAACAGTGAAATGTGTGACTTCATGCTCAAGCTAAACTCCTGAGAGTTAATAGGATTGACATCTTACTATTGTGAGGAAAACAACAAGTGCAGACTTGGAAGCGAGGGAGAATAGAACCCGGAAGTTAAGCGTGCTCAGGCTGGGGTAGTGAGAGGATGGGTGAGCATCCGGGAAGTTAGATGATTTGGAATGATGAGGGGTGATTAAAGATTAGAGGTTAAATGGAGCAGTGATGAGGGGTGATTAGAGATTAGAGGTTAAAATAATTCAGAAATTTGAAAATTCGGGAAATTAAAAAAAAATCGTAAATTTTCCTTTAGTACTGGTTGGTGTTACCAACCGGGACTAAAGGTGGACCTCCACGCAGCGGCCACGTGGAGGGCCTTTAGTCTCGGTTCGTACAAGAACCGGGACTAAAGGGGGAGGCCTTTAGTTGTTGGGGAACGTAGTAATTTCAAAAAATTTCCTACACACACGCAATATCATGGTGATGCATAGCAACGAGAGGGAAGAGTGTTGTCTACGTACCCTCGTAGACCGGAAACGGATGCGTTGACACAACGGAGAGGAAGTAGTCGTACGTCTTCCCGATCCGACCGATCCAAGTACCGAACGTACAACACCTCCGAGTTCTGCACACGTTCAACTCGGTGACGCCCCTCGAGCTCCGATCCAGCCGAGTGTTGAGGGAGAGTTTTGTCAGCACGACGGCTGATGACGGTGATGATGTTATACCAACGCAGGGCTTCGCCTAAGCACCGCTGCAATATGACCGAGGTGGAATATGGTGGAAGGGGGCACCGCACACGGCTAAGGAACGATCACGAAGATCAACTTGTGTGTCATGGGGTGCCCCCTGCCCCCGTATATAAAGGAGGGAGGGGGGAGGTGCGGCCGGCCCCTAGGGGTGCGCCTGGAGGAGTCCTACTCCCACCGGGAGTAGGACTCCCCCTTCTTGCCTTGTTGTAGAAGGAAAGGGGAAGGGGGAAAAGGAAAGGGGGCGCCGCCCCCCCCCCTTCCTTGTCCTATTCGAACTAGGGGGGCGGCCTGCCTTGGCCAGCCCTCCTCTTCTCCCTTAGGGCCCATGTAGGCTCATTAACCCCCCGGGGGGGTTTCGGTAACCCCCCGATACTCTGGTAAAATCCTGATTTCACCCGGAACGATTCCGATTTCCAAATATAGGCTTCCAATATATCAATCTTTATGTCTCGACCATTTCGAGACTCCTCGTCATGTTCGTGATCACATCCGGGACTCCGAACAACCTTCAGTACATCAAAACACAAAAACCCTAATTACGATCGTCACCGAACTTTAAGCGTGCGGACCCTACGGGTTCGAGAACTATGTAGACATGACCGAGACACGTCTCCGGTCAATAACCAATAGCGGAACCTGGATGCTCATATTGGTTCCTACATATTCTACGAAGATCTTTATCGGTCAAACCGCATAACAACATACGTTGTTCCCTTTGTCATCGGTATGTTGCTTGCCCGAGATTTGATCGTCGGTATTCCAATACCTAGTTCAATCTCGTTACCGGCAAGTCTCTTTACTCGTTCCGTAATACATCATTCCACAACTAACTCATTAGTTGCAATGCTTGCAAGGTTTAAGTGATGTGCATTACCGAGTGGGCCCAGAGATACCTCTCCGACAATCGGAGTGGCAAATCCTAATCTCGAAATACGCCAACCCAACAAGTACCTTCGGAGACACGTGTAGAGCACATTCATAATCACCCAGTTACGTTGTGACGCTTGGTAGCACACAAAGTGTTCCTCCGGTAAACGGGAGTTGCATAATCTCATAGTCATAGGAACATGTATAAGTTATGAAGAAAGCAATACCAACAAACTAAACGATCAAGTGCTATGCTAACGGAATGGGTCAAGTCAATCACATCATTCTCCTAATGATGTGATCCCATTAATCACATGACAACTCGTGTCTATGGTTAAGAAACATAACCATCTTTGATCAACGAGCTAGTCAAGTAGAGGCATACTAGTGACACTCTGTTTGTCTATGTATTCACACATGTATTATGTTTCCGGTTAATACAATTCTAGCATGAATAATAAACATTTATCATGATATAAGGAAATAAATAATAACTTTATTATTGCCTCTAGGGCATATTTCCTTCAGTCTCCCACTTGCACTAGAGTCAATAATGTAGTTCACATCACCATGTGATTTAATAACAATAGTTCACATCACCATGTGATTAACACCCATAGTTCACATCGACATGTGACCAACACCCAAAGGGTTTACTAGAGTCAATAATCTAGTTCACATCGCTATGTGATTAACACCCAAAGAGTACTAAGGTGTGATCATGTTTTGCTTGTGAGAGAAGTTTAGTCAACGGGTCTGCCACATTCAGATCCGTAAGTATTTTGCAAATTTCTATGTCAACAATGCTCTGTACTAAGCTACTCTAGCTAATTGCTCCCACTTTCAATATGTATCCAGATTGAGACTTTGAGTCATCTGGATCAGTGCCAAAACTTAAATCGACGTAACCTTTTACGACGAACCTTTTGTCACCTCCATAATCGAGAAACATATCCTTATTCCACTAAGGATAATTTTGACCAATGTGCAGTGATCTACTCCTAGATCACTATTGTACTCCCTTGCCAAACTCAGGGCAGTGTATACAATAGGTCTGGTACACAACATGGCATACTTTATAGAACCTATGGCTGAGGCATAGGGAATGACTTTCATTCTCTCTCTATCTTCTGCCATGGTCGGGTTTTGAGTCTTAGTCAACTTCACACCTTTGTAACACAGGCAAGAACTCCTTTGACTGTTCCATTTTGAACTACTTAAAAATCTTGTCAAGGTATGTACTCATTGAAAAACTTATCAAGCGTCTTGATCTATCTATATAGATCTTGATGCTCAATATGTAAGCAGCTTCACCGAGGTCTTTCTTTGAAAAACTCCTTTCAAACATTCCTTTATGCTTTGCAGAATAAATCTACACTATCTCCGATCAACAGTATGTCATACACATATACTTATCAGAAATGCTGTAGTGCTCCCACTCACTTTCTTGTAAATACAGGCTTCACCGCAAGTCTGTATAAAACTATATGCTTTGATCAACTTATCAAAGCGTATATTCCAACTACGAGATGCTTGCACCAGTCCATAGATGGATCGCTGGATCTTGCATATTTTGTTAGCACCTTTAGCATTGACAAAACCTTCTGGTTGCATCATATACAACTCTTCTTTAATAAATCCATTGAGGAATGCAGTTTTGTTTATCCATTTGCCAGATTTCATAAAATGCGACAATTGCTAACATGATTCGGACAGACTTAAGCATAGACACGAGTGGGAAACTCTCATCGTAGTCAACACCTTGAACTTGTCGAAAACCTTTTTGCGACAATTCTAGCTTTGTAGATAGTAACACTACTATCAGCGTCCATCTTCCTCTTGAAGATCCATTTATTTTCTATTGCTTGCCGATCATCGGGCAAGTCAACCAAAGTCCATACTTTGTTCTCATACATGGATCCCATCTTAGATTTCATGGCCTCAAGCCATTTTGCGGAATCTGGGTTCATCATCGCTTCCTCATAGTTCGTAGGTTCGTCATGGTCAAGTAACATGACCTCCAGAACTGGATTACCGTACCACTCTGGTGCGGATTTCATTCTGATTGAACTACGAGGTTCGGTAGTAACTTGATCTGAAGTTACATGATCATCATCATTAGCTTCCTCACTAATTGGTGTAGGAGTCACAGGAACAGATTTCTGTGATGAACTACTTTCCAATAAGGGAGCAGGTACAATTACCTCATCAAGTTCTACTTTCCTCCCACTCACTTCTTTCCAGAGAAACTCCTTCTCTAGAAAGGATCCATTCTTAGCAATGAATGTCTTGCCTTCGGATCTGTGATAGAAGGTGTACCCAATAGTCTCCTTTGGGGATCCTATGAAGACACATTTCTCCGATTTGGGTTTGAGCTTATCAGGTTGAAGCTTTTTCACATAAGCATCGCAGCCCCAAACTTTCAGAAACGACAACTTTGGTTTCTTGCCAAACCACAGTTCATAAGGCGTTGTCTCAGTGGATTTTGATGGTGCCCTATTTAACGTGAATGCAGCTGTCTCTAATGCACAACCCCAAAACTTTAGTGGTAAATCGGTAAGAAACATCATAGATTGCACTATATCCAATAAAGTATGGTTATGACGTTCGGACACACCATTACACTGTGGTGTTCCAGGTGGCGTGAGTAGTGAAACTATTTCACATTGTTTTAACCGAAGGCCAAACTCGTAACTCAAATATTTTACTTCTGCGATCATATCGTAGAAACTTTTATTTTTGTTATGATGATTCTCCACTTCACTCTGAAATTCTTTGAACTTTTCAAATGTTTCAGACTTGTGTTTCATCAAGTAGATATACTCATATGTGCTCAAATCATCTATGAAGATCAGAAAATAACGATACCTACCGCGAGCCTCAATATTCATTGGACCACATACATCAGTATGTATGATTTCCAACAAATATGTTGCTTGCTCCATTGTTCCGGAGAACGGAGTCTTAGTCATCTTGCCCATGAGGCATGGTTCGCAAGCATCAACTAATTCATAATCAAGTGATTCCAAAAGCCCATCAGCATGGATTTTCTTCATGCGCTTTACACCAATATGACCTAAAAGGCAGTGCCACAAATAAGTTGCACTATCATTATTAACTTTGCATCTTTTGGTTTCAATATTATGAATATGTGTATCACTACGATCAAGATCCAACGAACCATTTTCATTGGTTGTGTAACCATATAAGGTTTTATTCATTTAAACAGAACAACAATTTATTCTCTTACTTAAATGAATAACCGTATTGCAATAAATATGATCAAATCATATTCATGCTCAACGCAAACACCAAATAACACTTATTTAGGTTCAACACTAATCCCGAAAGTATAGGGAGTGTGCGATGATGATCATATCAATCTTGGAACCACTTCCAACACACATCGTCACTTCACCCTTAACTAGTCTCTGTTCATTCTGCAACTCCCATTTCGAGTTACTACTCTTAGCAACTGAACCAGTACAAATACCGAGGGGTTGCTACGAACACTAGTAAAATACACATCAATAATCTATATATCAAATATACCTTTGTTCACTTTGCCATCCTTCTTATCCGCCAAATACTTGGGGTAGTTCCGCTTCCAATGACCAGTCCCTTTGCGGTAGAAGCACTCGGTTTCAACCTTAGGTCCAGACTTGGGTTTTTCACTTGAGCAACAACTTGCTTGCTGTTCTTCTTGAAGTTCCTCTTTCTTCCCTTTGCCCCTTTACTTGAAACTAGTGGTTTTGTTTACCATCAACACTTGATGCTTTTCTTGATTTCTACCTTCGTCGATTTCAGCATCGCTAAGAGCTTGGGAATCGTTTCCGTTATCCCTTGCATATTATACTTCATCATGAAGTTCTACTAACTTGGTGATGGTGACTAGAGAATTCTGTCAATCACTATTTTATCTGGAAGATTAACTCCCACTTGATTCAAGCGATTGTAGTACCCAGATAATCTGAGCACATGCTCACTGCTTGAGCTATTCTCCTCCATCTTTTAGCTATAGAACTTGTTGGAGACTTCATATCTATCAACTCGGGTATTTGCTTGAAATATTAACTTCAACTCCTGGAACATCTCATGTGTTCCATGACGTTCAAAACGTCTTTGAAGTCCCGATTCTAAGCCGTTAAGCATGCTGCACTAAACTATCAAGTAGTCATCATATTGAGCTAGCCAAACGTTCAGAACGCCTGCATCTGCTCCTGCAATAGGTCTGTCACCTAGCGGTGCATCAAGGACATAATTCTTCTGTGCAGCAATGAGGATAATCCTCAGATCACAGATCCAATCCGCATCATTGCTACTAACATTTTTCAACTTAGTTTTCTCTAGGAACATATAAAAATTAAACGGGGAGCAACATCGCGAGCTATTGATCTACAACATAGATATGCTAATACTACCAGGACTAAGTTCATGATAAATTGAAGTTCAATTAATCATATTACTTAAGAACTCCCACTTAGAAAGACATCCCTCTAATCTTCTAAGTGATCACGTGATCCAAATCAACTAAACCATAACCGATCATCACGTGAAATGGAGTAGCTTTCAATGGTGAACATCAATATGTTGATCATATCTACTATATGATTCACGCTCGACCTTTCGGTCTCAGTGTTCCGGCCTCTGCATATGCTAGGCTCGTCAAGTTTAACCTGAGTATTATGCGTGTGCAAAACTAGCTTGCACCTGTTGTAGATGGACGTAGAGCTTATCACACCCGATCATCACGTGGTGTCTGGGCACGACGAACTTTGCCAACGGTGCATACTCAGGGAGAACACTTTTATCTTGAAATTTAGTGAGAGATCATCTTATAATGCTACAGTCAATCAAAGCAAGATAAGATGCATAAAAGATAAACATCACATGCAATCAATATAAGTGATATGATACGGCCATCATCATCTTGTACTTGTGATCTCCATCTCCCAAGTACCGTCATGATCACCATCGTCACCGGTGCGACACCTTGATCTCCATCGTAGCATCGTTGTCGTCTCGCCAATCTTATGCTTCAACGACTATCGCTACCACTTAGTGATAAAGTAAAGCATTACAGGGCGATTGCATTGCATACAATAAAGCGACAACCATATGGCTCCTGCCAGTTGCCGATAACTCGGCTAAAAACATGATCATCTCATACAATAAAATATAGCATCATGTCTTGACCATATCACATCACAACATGCCCTGCAAAAACAAGTTAGACGGCCTCTACTTTGTTGTTGCAAGTTTTACGTGGCTGCTACGGGCTTAGCAAGAACCATTCTTACCTACGCATCAAAACCACAACGATAGTTTGTCAAGTAGGTGCTGTTTTAACCTTCGCAAGGACCGGGCGTAGACACACTCGGTGCAACTAAAGTTGGAGAAACTGGCACCCACTAGTCACCTGTGTGCATAGCACAACGGTAAAACCAGTCTCGCGTAAGCTTACGCGTAATGTCGGTCCGAGCCGCTTCATCCAACAATACAGCTGAATCAAAGTGTGACATGCTGGTAAGCAGTATGACTTATATCGCCCACAACTCACCTGTGTTCTACTCGTGCATATGACATCTACGCATAAAACCAGGCTCGGATGCCACTGTTGGGGAACATAGTAATTTCAAAAAAAAATCCTATGCACACGCAAGATCATGGTGATGCATAGCAACGAGAGGGGAGAGTGTTGTCTACGTACCCTCGTAGACCGGAAACGGAAGCGTTGACACAACATAGAGGAAGTAGTCATACGTCTTCCCGATCCGACCGATCCAAGTACCGAACGTACGACACCTCCGAGTTCTGCACACGTTCAACTCCGTGACGCCCCTCGAGCTCCGATCCAGCCAAGTGTTGAGGGAGAGTTTCGTCAGCGCGACGGCATGATGACGTTGATGATGTTATACCAACGCAGGGCTTCGCCTAAGCACCGCTACGATATGACCGAGGTGGAATATGGTGGAAGGGGGCACCGCACACGGCTAAGGAACGATCACGAAGATCAACTTGTGTGTCATGGGGTGCCCCCTGCCCCCGTATATAAAGGAGGGAGGGGGAGGTGCGGCCGGCCCCTAGGGGTGCGCCTGGAGGAGTCCTACTCCCACCGGGAGTAGGACTCCCCCTTCTTGCCTTGTTGGAGAAGGAAAGGGGAAGGGGGAAAGAGGAAAGGGGGGCGCCGCCCCCCCCCTTCCTTGTCCTATTCGGACTAGGGGGAGGGGGAGCGCGGCCTGCCCTGGCCAGCCCTCCTCTTCTCCCTTAGGGCCCATGTAGGCCCATTAACCCCCGGGGGGTTCCGGTAACCCCCCCCCCCGGTACTCCGGTAAAATCCCGATTTCACCCGGAATGATTCCGATATCCAAATATAGGCTTCCAATATATCAATCTTTATGTCTCGACCATTTCGAGACTCCTCGTCACGTCCGTGATCACATCCGTGACTCCGAACAACCTTCGGTACATCAAAACACAAAAACCCTAATTACGATCATCACCGAACTTTAAGCGTACGGACCCTACGGGTTCGAGAACTATGTAGACATGACCGAGACACGTCTCCGGTCAATAACCAATAGCAGAACCTGGATGCTCATATTGGTTCCTACATATTCTACGAAGATCTTTATCGGTCAAATCGCATAACAACATACATTGTTCCCTTTGTCATCGGTATGTTACTTGCCCGAGATTCGATCGTCGGTATTCCAATACCTAGTTCAATCTCGTTACCGGCAAGTCTCTTTACTCGTTCCATAATACATCATTCCACAACTAACTCATTAGTTGCAATGCTCGCAAGGCTTAAGTGATGTGCATTACCGAGTGGGCCCAGAGATACCTCTCCAACAATCGGAGTGACAAATCCTAATCTCGAAATACGCCAACCCAACAAGTACCTTCGGAGACACATGTAGAGCACCTTTATAATCACCCAGTTACGTTGTGACGTTTGGTAGCACACAAAGTGTTCCTCCGGTAAACGGGAGTTGCATAATCTCATAGTCATAGGAACATGTATAAGTCATGAAGAAAGCAATAGCAACAAACTAAACGATCAAGTGCTATTCTAACGGAATGGGTCAAGTCAATCACATCATTCTCCTAATGAAGTGATCCCGTTAATCAAATGCCAACTCATGTCTATGGTTAGGAAACATAACCATCTTTGATCAACGAGCTAGTCAAGTAGAGGCATACTAGTGACACTCTGTTTGTCTATGTATTCACACATGTATTATGTTTCCGGTTAATACAATTCTAGCATGAATAATAAACATTTATCATGATATGAGGAAATAAATAATAACTTTATTATTGCCTCTAGGGCATATTTCCTTCAGTCTCCCACTTGCACTAGAGTCAATAATGTAGTTCACATCACCATGTGATTTAATAACAATAGTTCACATCACCATGTGATTAACACCCATAGTTCACATCGACATGTGACCAACACCCAAAGGGTTTACTAGAGTCAATAATCTAGTTCACATCGCTATGTGATTAACACCCAAAGAGTACTAAGGTGTGACCATGTTTTGCTTGTGAGAGAAGTTTACTCAACGGGTCTGCCACATTCAGATCCGTAAGTATTTTGCAAATTTCTATGTCAACAATGCTCTGCACTAAGCTACTCCAGCTAATTGCTCCCACTTTCAATATGTATCCAGATTGAGACTTTGAGTCATCTGGATCAGTGCCAAAACTTGCATCAACGTAACCTTTTACGATGAACCTTTTTTCACCTCCATAATCAAGAAACATATCCTTATTCCACTAAGGATAATTTTGACCAATGTCCAGTGATCTACTCCTAGATCACTATTGTACTCCCTTGCCAAACTCAGGGCAGGGTATACAATCGTCCTGGTACACAGCATGGCATACTTTATAGAACCTATGGCTGAGGCATAGGGAATGACTTTCATTCTCTCTCTATCTTCTGCCGTGGTCGGGTTTTGAGTCTTACACAACTTCACACCTTTGTAACACAGGCAAGAACTCCTTCTTTGACTGTTCCATTTTGAACTACTTCAAAATCTTGTCAAGGTATGTACTCATTGAAAAACTTATCAAGCGTCTTGATCTATATCTATAGATCTTGATGCTCAATATGTAAGCAGCTTCACCGAGGTCTTTCTTTGAAAAACTCCTTTCAAACATTCCTTTATGCTTTGCAGAATAAATCTACATTATCTCCGATCAACAATATGTCATACACATATACTTATCAGAAATGTTGTAGTGCTCCCACTCACTTTCTTGTAAATACAGGCTTCACCGCAAGTCTGTATAAAACTATATGATTTGATCAACTTATCAAACCGTATATTCCAACTCCGAGATGCTTGCACCAGTCCATAGATGGATCGCTGGATCTTGCATATTTTGTTAGCACCGTTAGGATTGACAAAACCTTCTGGCTGCATCATATACAACTCTTCTTTAATAAATCCAGTAGGGAATGTAGTTTTGTTTATCCATGTGCCAGATTTCATAAAATGCGACAATTGCTAACATGATTGGGACAGACTTGAGCATAGATGCGAGTGAGAAACTCTCATCATAGTCAACACCTTGAACTTCTCGAAAACCTTTTTGCGACAATTCTAGCTTTATAGATAGTAACACTACTATCAGCGTCCATCTTCCTCTTGAAGATCCATTTATTTTCTATTGCTTGCCGATCATCGGGCAAGTCAACCAAAGTCCATACTTTGTTCTCATACATGGATCCCATCTTAGATTTCATGGCCTCAAGCCATTTTGCGGAATCTGGGTTCATCATCGCTTCCTCATAGTTCGTAGGTTCGTCATGGTCAAGTAACATGACCTCCAGAACTGGATTACCGTACCACTCTGGTGCGGATTTCATTCTGATTGAACTACGAGGTTCGGTAGTAACTTGATCTGAAGTTACATGATCATCATCATTAGCTTCCTCACTAATTGGTGTAGGAGTCACAGGAACAGATTTCTGTGATGAACTACTTTCCAATAAGGGAGCAGGTACAATTACCTCATCAAGTTCTACTTTCCTCCCACTCACTTCTTTCGAGAGAAACTCCTTCTCTAGAAAGGATCCATTCTTAGCAATGAATGTCTTGCCTTCGGATCTGTGATAGAAGGTGTACCCAATAGTCTCCTTTGGGGATCCTATGAAGACACATTTCTCCGATTTGGGTTTGAGCTTATCAGGTTGAAGCTTTTTCACATAAGCATCGCAGCCCCAAACTTTCAGAAACGACAACTTTGGTTTCTTGCCAAACCACAGTTCATAAGGCGTCGTCTCAATAGATTTTGATGGTGCCCTATTTAACGTGAATGCAACTGTCTCTAATGCACAACCCCAAAAACTATAGTGGTAAATCGGTAAGAAACATCATAGATTGCACTATATCCAATAAAGTACGGTTATGACGTTCGGACACACCATTACACTGTGGTATTCCAGGTGGCATGAGTAGTGAAACTATTTCACATTGTTTTAACTGAAGGCCAAACTCGTAACTCACATGGGTTTTTCACTTGAGCGGCAACTTGCTTGCCGTTCTTCTTGAAGTTCCCCTTTCTTCCCTTTGTCCCTTTACTTGAAACTAGTGGTTTTGTTTACCATCAACACTTGATTCTTTTCTTGATTTCTACCTTCGTCGATTTCAGCATCGCGAAGAGCTTGGGAATCATTTCCGTTATCCCTTGCATATTATAGTTCATCATGAAGTTCTACTAACTTGGTGATGGTGACTAGAGAATCTGTCAATCATTATTTTATCTGGAAGATTAACTCCCACTTGATTTAAGCGATTTTAGTACCTGGACAATCTGAGCACATGCTCACTGCTTGAGCTATTCTCCTCCATCTTTTAGCTATAGAACTTGTTGGAGACTTCATATCTCTCAACTCGGGTATTTGCTTGAAATATTAACTTCAACTCCTGGAACATCTCATATGTTCCATGACATTCAAAACGTCTTTGAAGTCCATATTCTAAGCCATTAAGCATGGTGCACTAAACTATCAAGTACATCATATTGAGCTAACCAAACGTTCAGAACGTCTGCATCTGCTCCTGCGATAGGTCTGTCACCTAGCGGTGTGATACGTCTCCGTCGTATCTATAATTTTTTATTGTTACATGCCAATATTATTCAACTTTCATATACTTTTGGCAACTTTTTATATTATTTTTGGGACTAACATATTGATCCAGTGCCCAGTGCCACTTCCTGTTTGTTGCATGTTTTTTGTTTCGTAGAAAACCCATACCAAACTGAGTCCAAACGGAATAGAAACTGACGGAGATTTATTTTGAAATATTTATGAATTTTGGGAAGTGGAATCATCGTGAGACGGTGCCCGAGGGGGTCACGAGGTAGGGGGGCGCGCCCCAGGGTGTCAGGCGCACCCTTGACCCTCGTGGCCACCCCGTAAGGCAGTTGGAGCCCTTCTTTCGCCGCAATAAAGCTAATATCCGGATAGAGATCGTGTTAAAATTTCAGCCCAATCGGAGTTACGGATCTCCGGGAATATAAGAAACGGTGAAAGGGAAGAATCCGAGAACGCAGAAACAGAGAGAGATAGAGAGACAGATCCAATCTCGGAGGGGCTCTCGCCCCTCCCACGCCATGGAGGCCATGGACCAGAGGGGAAACCCTTCTCCCATCTAGGGAGGAGGTCAAGGAAGAATAAGAAGGAGGGGGGCTCTCTCCCCCTTGCTTCCGGTGGCACCGGAGTGCCTCCGGGGGCCATCATCATCACCGCGATCTACACCAGCACCTCCGCCATCTTCACCAACATCTCCATCACCTTCCCCCCTCTATCTACAGCAGTCCACTCTCCCACAACCCGCTGTACCCTCTACTTGAACATGGTGCTTTATGCTTCATATTATTATCCAATGATGTGTTGCCATCCTATGATGTCTAAGTAGATTTTTGTTGTCCTATCGGTGGTTGATGAATTGCTATGATTGATTTAATTTGCTTTTGGTTATGTTGTTGTCCTTTGGTGCCCATCATATGATCGCGCGCGTGGATCACACACACCATAGGGTTAGTTGTATGTTGATAGGACTATGTATTGGAGGGCAAGAGTGACAAAAGCTTCAACCTAGCATAAAAATTGATGCATACGGGATTGAAGCACTAGTAGAAAAAGGGCCTGTTGTCCTGGTTTGTAAGGGCCTTTTGTCCCGGTTCCTGAACCGGGACTAAAGGGTCGGTACTAATGCCATGTCCCTTTAGTCCCGGTTCAATCCAGAACCGGTACAGATGGGCCTCCACGTGGCCTGTGCGCGGAGCCCAGGCAGGAGGGCCTTTGGTCCCGGTTGGTGGCACCAACCGGGACCAATAGGCATCCACGCGTCAGCATTTCTGTGGCTGGGGTTTTTGT
>NC_041392.1:82466536-82471258 GCF_002162155.2 Triticum dicoccoides
GGGGGTTGGGGGGTTTTGGGGGGTTAATTTAGGTGTTTCATATATTATGTTAGCTAGCTATAATTCATAGAGAGAAGTGTCCTCTCTTATGTCCGTGCTTGGTCGACGCTACGTACTATACATACGTATAGAGAGGACTAGACACACTTGCTAGCTAGTAAGCAAACGAAGGAAACAGAAGATCGTCATGAACATATATGCATACAGAGAGAAGTGATATCGACCACCTCTCCTTCTCCGAGAGATTGGTCGAACAACAAGTTCTCGTATATCTATCCGACACTACCAGCTACATATATACAATAATTATCTCTTACAAATATAATCTCCTAACATACGGACTCATGGTCCACATAGTATTCTCCGTCTTCAGCGATCACGTGGTCAAGAAAGAATGCCGCCAATTCCTCTTGAATTGCTCGCATGCGAGCTGGTGCTAGGAGTTCATCCCGCTTCCGAAACATCTAATTTGAAGAAGGGGGTCAATACATATATATATATATACATATATATATATATGAATGAAACTCAACACAAATGATGGTAATAAAATAAAATTGTGAATTTTGTTATTTACGCACTTCATATTGTTCGTCAGTGTAGCCCCGCTCACAGGTCGTGTGGCGGATGGACTCGCAAATGTAGTGTCCACAGAAATTATTCCCTTGTTCCTGCCACAACCACTTTACAAGAAATAGAGGTCAATCAAACTGATAAGCAAGAATGCCAAATGGTATTGATGAAACTAGCGCTTGAATCAATAGGAGATGCGCGGAACATGCTACTATAGTACTTACTTTCGGATGTCTAAATTGCAGCTTCTTCGGGAGTCCCAGAGCTTTTTTGGTGAATTTTTTCCAAACCCTGCCAGACAAAGAAAATAATTACTTGATATATCAGGAAATGAAGAAAGTTGCTGATGTGGTGGATAATGATCGATTTAACTTACTTCTCGAGCATTTGAGTCATGTCCGCATAGTCCTGGGGATCTTTTCGTCTTGAGTCTAAGACGGTTACTAGTCCCTGCTCAAGCTTAATCTCTAGGAGAATATAGTGGAAACTGCACACGCATGCATAACTCATCAATTACATTACTATAACCTTGACTAATATATAAGGGAAACCGAATACGCACAAGACAGTAACACTCACTTGAAGTTGTAAGGAAAGAGTATTATATCTTTGTTTTCATTTATTACCAACGATCGTAGCAAGTTGGCCTCGGTATCTGCGGGATGAAATTTAACCTCGGTTTCATCTATGAGATATGTGTTAATGAACCCAATATCACCGACTTGTCTTTTCTTCAATTCGGCAATCTTCAATCTGCATAATATAGTGAGGATAATTATAAATACATGCAATGAAAGAGTTGAGCTATATAGAGAGACTTAATGACAGAAGTAGTACTACTTACAGGCAGTAGCAGGTGACCGTTGCTTTATCGAGGGCCAATTGATTGAAAAACTGAAAGAACTCCTCAAATGGAACAGGCAACAGATCAATTCCAATGAGGTCATGCTCCTTTTTAACTCTCACATACAAAGTACTCCTCCCCCCAGACTCTCTGCAGATTTTCAAGTACCAATCATGCAATCTTCGCATCGTCGTTGATAGAGATCTTTCATCTTTGACGAGAGGCTTCCCATACTCATATCTTTGTATCTGCACCTCCATGAAATCATAATCTACATCGTCGGGCAGGTAATCTCCAAGATTACTATAACCGGGCACCATCCTCGGATCATTAGCGACGATGTCGCTAGGCACCTTGAGCGGGGGGCACGATTGCTTCGCTTGTTCGCCAAGCTGTGCAATTTGTTTCCAAGCTCGTCGTTCTTTCAGCCTTTGATCACTGACAGTACTTCCCGACCGCTCCGCTTCGACAAATTCCTTTCCAATAATGCGCTCATAGTTTCCTTTTGGCGGAGACTTGGGTGGTTTTGTTACGGCAGCCAGAATGCGCTTCGCTTTCACCGGATCTACCTTCTCCTCCGGAGGTGGATGTTTCTTTGATTTCACTCCTTCAAAGAAGTTCCTCACATCTTCTCGCGCGATCTCGGCATTCTCCTCCGGGGTCCTCTCGTATGGTAACTTCTCTGGAGTCTTCAGAGAAGGACCGAATCTGTATGTCCTCCCGCCTCTGGCTGTACTGCTAGACACCGACAGAGCAGACGGAGCGGTTGTCTTCTTTACTTGCTTACGAGGCGGAGGAGAAGGACTACGACACGCCGAAGCAGCCGGAGTGGCGGCAGGTCTCTTCCGCCCTTGCTGACGATGCGGAGAAGGAGGAGGCCGGCTGCTCGGGCGCGCCGGCGCAGGCGGAGAAGGAGGCGGAGTGCCGCCACGCGCCAGAGAAGGAGCCGGCCGAGTGCCCTGATCGTCACTCGCTGGAGAAGGAGGCAGTGGAGGAGGCGGAGTGCTCTAACTCACCGGAGGAGGAGGCGGTGGAGGAGGAGGAGGAGGCGGAGGCGTCTAGTTCGGAAGGTTGATGAGCTCCTTCCGCCATAGGCATGGAGTCTTCAGAGCAGAACCCAGCCTAGTCTCCCCTTCACCGGTAGGGTGGTCAAGCTGGAGGTCCTCAAATCCCTCCGTTATTTCATCCACCATCACCCTAGCATATCCTTCTGGAATCGGCCGGCAGTTAAAAGTTGCGCCGGGTTCAGTAGGATAAGCAGAGCCAACAGCCGCCTTGACCTTCAAATTCATCCATTGCGTCATAAGGTGGCAATTTTGAGACTCTGTGATAGCATCCACGGGATAGCTGGCAGGAGCCGTCAAGGCATGCTCCGGCTGAAGCAGCTCGGTGGAAGCCACGCTGCTTCTCCGCTGAGATGGCGGGGAAGCTTCGGCAGTTTGTTTGCTGCGATTTGCTTCTCGTTCCTCTATTGCTTGTACCCTTGCTTGCAGCGCCTGCATTTGGGTCTGCTGCACTGTTTTTCCTCCTCTCGTGGCATTTGTAACCGCCTGCATCCAGAAACCCAACCTTCCACGGAATGGAGCCTGGCGTGCCTCGTATCCATCCAGGGTGCTCAGGATTCCCGAGGGCCATTGTGAGCTCGTCATTCTCTCTGTCTGGAAAGAACGTCCCTTGCTGCGCTGCTTTGATATACTGCTAAAGCTTCTTGACTGGTATGTCCATTTGATCGTTCGTCCAAATGCACTTCCCTGATACAGGGTCCAAGGTTCCGCCAGCCCCGAAGAACCAAGTCCGGCAACGGTCTGGCCAGTTAATTGTCTCTGGTTCGATCCCTTTATCAACCAGATCATTCTCAGTCTTGGCCCACTTAGGCCGGGCTACGAGGTAGCCACCTGACCCCGTGCGATGGTGATGCTTCTTCTTCGCAGCATTTTGCTTGTTTGTCGCCGACATCTTCTTACTCTTTTCCGATGTCTTGTGGGCCACAAATGCGGGCCAGTGATCTCTGGTCTTCTCATATCTGCCCTTGAATTCTGGTGTCTCTTTATTTTCGACAAACTTATTCAGCTCTTTCTTCCATCTCCTGAATAGTTCTTCCATCCTCTTAAGAGCAAAAGACTTGATTAATTGCTTTTTAACTGGCTTCTCCGGATCATCCTCTGGCGGTAGGGTGAAATTTGACTTCAGCTCAGTCCAAAGATCATTTTTCTGCATATCATTGACATAAGACACCTCAGGGTCTTCTGTAGCTGGCTTTAACCATTGTTGGATGCTGATCGGGATCTTGTCCCTAACCAAAACCCTGCACTGAGCAACAAATGCGCTCTTTGTCCGTAGGGGTTCAATCGGTTGGCTGTCGGGCGCGATTGCTATGATCTCAAACTTTTCATCCGAGCTCAACTTTTTCGTTGGGCCTCGTCTCTTTACCGAAGTTGTGCTTGATCCGGAGGGCTAGAAAAAAGAACAAAGACTTAATTAATATGTGTACATACCAAAACAATGAATGCATCAATTAGCTAGTCAGCAGAAGCTTAACTAATATATATACCTGGCCGGACTCGGTTCGGTCACCGGAGACGTCATCACGGTCTCCTTCTTGCACCGGCATTGGGTCACCAGAGCCGTCCTCACGGTCTCCTTCTTGCACCGGCATTAGGTCACCGGAGCCATCATAATCATAGCCAGCTGCTTCCAGACCGTCGGTGTCATTGAGAAACAACGAGCAGACGGCATCACTTCCTCGTGCGATTATGTCCCCCAACAACTCTTCTTGTACTTCATCTCGGGCGGTGTCCATAGTTTCTACAAATATTGACAACATGGCAATTATTATTCAAACATGATAGATGGATATATTAGTGGCAAACGTAGAACTAATATTAATTAGTGGCCTTGACGTTGCTTCTCTAGGGTTTGGGGTGGCCTCGACGCTGCTTCTCTAGGGTTTGGGGTGGCCTCGACGCTGCTTCTCTAGGGTTTGGGGTGGCCTCGACAATGCTTCAAGGATAAAAAAGAAGAGGAAGAAGAAAAAAAGAGGAGAAGAAAGAATAGAGGAGTAAGAAATCCTCTATTCTTTCTTATCCTCTTTTTTTCTTCTTCTTCCTCTTTTTTTATCGGGAACAAGGGTCGTCGAGGGTCACCGAGCGGTAGAGGAAACCCTAAATAGCAAGTATCGTGGGTGTGAGATACATGTGGCCATCGGTGCCGGACACTACATCCACGTCCCACAAGTGACGTGGGCGTCGAAGCCCGCGTCACTTGTGGGACGTGGATGTAGTGTCTGACACCGACGGCCACATGTA
>NC_041392.1:82471630-82472812 GCF_002162155.2 Triticum dicoccoides
AAACCCTAAATAGAAAGTATCGTGGGTGTGAGATACATGTGGTCGTCGGTGTCGGACACTACATCCACGTCCCACAAGTGACGTGGGCGTTGAAGCCCGCGTCACTTGTGGGACGTGGATGTAGTGTCCGACACCGACGGCCACATGTATCTCACACCGACGATGCTTGCTATTTAGGGTTTCCTCTACCGCTCGGCGACCCTCGACGACCCTCGTTCCCGATAAAAAAAGAGGAAGAAGAAGAAAAAAAAGAGGAGAAGAAAGAATAGAGGAGAAATCTTCTCTATTCTTTCTTCTCCTCTTTTTTTCTTCTTCCTCTTCTTTTTTTATCCTCTTCTTCCTCTCATGTTCGACGACTCTCGACCCCTCGGCGACCCTAGACCCCCTTCGACCCCCTCATGTCGAAGTTATCGGGTAGGGGGTATATCGACAATGACATACCCAATACATACATACATACATACACACATATCACATGCATCCATACATATATGAACAAAATTAATATCTACTAATTAACAACCTAAATAAAAAACTAATACATATAGGAAGAAGAAGAAAAAAGAAGAGAAGAAAGAATAGAGGAGAAGACTTCCTCTTCTTCCTCCCCTCTTCTTCTCCCTCTTCTTCCCCTTCTTCCTCGCCTCTCTCATGAATGTCCGACGTTCTCGACCCTTGACCCCCTAAACTAGTTCTCAACCCTTGACCCCCTAAACTAGTTCTCGACCCCCCCCTCATGTCGAAGTTATCAGGGAGGGGGTATATCGACCCCCCCTCATGTCGAAGTTATCAGGGAGGGTTATATCGACCCCCCTCCTGTCGAAGTTAATGGGCAGGGGGTATATCGACAATGACATACATACATGGCAAAAATGCTATCCATCTATACATACATAGCCACATACATATATACATGGAAATAATGCTATGAAAAAATATGAACAAAGAAAATGCTATGAACAAAAAAATAATACACATAAACAAAAAAATACATATATGAACAAAAATGCTCTAGAAAAAAAAGTAATACACATATATGAACATCTATACATACATATAGCCACATACATATGTACATTATATATACGAATAAAAAATGAAAAAAAATGATAAACCGGGGTGGCGCGCGGCGGCTCACGGCGAGGTTGACCGGCGAGGGCGACGGCGGGGGCGGCGAGGGCG
>NC_041392.1:82472822-82505005 GCF_002162155.2 Triticum dicoccoides
CGAGGAGCGGGCGGTGACGGCGACGGCGACCTCAGGGCGGCGACGGCGAGCACGGCCAGCCTGGCGGCGTCGATGAGCTCGGCGTCATCAGGGGGCAAATGGCGATGAAATCTGAAACTGCTAAGTGGTGGGTATATATACAGGCAGCTATGGTCCCAGTTCGTGGCATGAACCAGGACGAATGCCTACCTATGGTCCCGGTTCGTGCCACCAACCGGGACCAAAGGTCTCTTTTCAGCAGCCCAAAGGGCGGGAAACAGAGGCCTTTGGTCCCGGTTGGTGGCTCAAACCGGGACCATAGGTGGGCATTCGTCCCGGTTCGTGCCACCAACCGGGACCAATGCCCCCCTATGGTCCCGGTTGGTGCTACCAACCGGGACCAAATGTCCTGTGCTGGCGTTGTGCGGTCATAAGTTTAGTCCCACCTCGCTAGTTGAGAGGGGCTCACAGTGGTTTATAAGCGCTGCTGCGCCAACCCACTCGAGCTCCTCTCAACTGCAGGCTTACGGGCCTAATCTGTGCACTGCTATGCCTGTTGGGCCTGCTGGGCCTTCTGCGGGCCTGAATCCTGGCCCATGGAAGTGTTTCTAGTCGTATTCAGGCCGTGGAGGCCTAGTAGGTGGCATTTTTTTTGTTTTCTTTTTTGCTTTTTATTTTTTTATTTGTACTAAATACTTATAGTTTTTTAGTGATTTCTTTTTGCTTTTAGGTCGCAAAAATTATAAAGTTTCTGTTAGTACCATTAGTTTTAGAATTAGATTTTTTTTGTTTTCTTCTTTTGTTTTCTTTTTTGCTTTTTCTTTTTTTATTTGTACTAAATACTTATAGTTTTTTAGTGATTTCTTTTTGCTTTTAGGTCACAAAAATTATAAACTTTCTGTTAGTGCCATTAGTTTTAAAATTTGAATTTTTTTGTTTTCTTCTTTTGTTTTCTTCTTTGCTTTTTATTTTTTTATTTGTACTAAATACTTATAGTTTTTTAGTGATTTATTTTTTCTTTTAGGTCACAAAAATTATAAACTTTCTCTTAGTGCCATTAGTTTTAAAATTTGAATTTTTTTTGTTTTCTTCTTTTGTTTTCTTCTTTTGTTTTCTTCTTTTGTTTTCATTTTTGCTTTTTATTTTTTATTTGTACTAAATACTTATAGTTTTAAAATGTATGTGAATCACTAGTTTATGAATAACTTTACTATGAAGTTAGATTTTTGAGTGATTCTTTTTCCTGCTACTTAATATTACAGTGTTTTATCGTTATACTCTATTTGGTAATTTTAGGTTATTTTTAATATCTGTTTTAATCAAAAACAAATTTTGTTATTTTTTGCTATTAAATTCTTTTTGCTATTAATGTGTTGAACAAAAAATACTTTCTGAATTTAAGTTGCATAAATTTTATATAAGTTTAGTTTCAAAAATACTAGAGGTTTATAAAAACTTTTTAGTTGATTCCTTTTGCTTTTTTGAGCTATAAGACCCTGAAATTGAAAAGCATTTCAAATGAACTCCGAAAAGGTTGAAAGTTGGCATGGTATGATCATTTCACTCACATAGCATGTGCAACAAAGTTGAGATGGTTACGGCAAAAACGGGATGCACTTCGTGTACAAAATGGGCAATCTCTTTCGAAGTATCAGGGTTTCGAACGAAAGATCATCTGTTACAAAGGGATTTCATTTTCTTGAACTTATTTGAACTCCATATTTTTTCTGTGTTCAAAATGCACCATTCAAAGCCACATCATCAATTTTCAACCCTTTCTGACTTCATTTGTTTCTTTTCATGCATTTACTGATTTTTTTGAGCTATAAGACCCTGAAATTGAAAAGCATTTCAAACGAATTCCAAATGAACTCCGAAAATTATAAACTTTCTGTTAGTGCCATTAGTTTTAGAAAAATTATAAACTTTTTGTTAGTGCCATTAGTTTTCAAATTTGAATAGTTAAAATTTGAATTCTTTGAAATTTGTGTGAATCACAAGTTTGTAATTAACTTTACTAAAAAATGAACATAGATGCACCTATAGAGAAAATTCGACCTAAATTCATAGTTTTCAAATGAACTCTGAAAAAGTTGGCATAGCATACTCGTGTGTTACAAAGTTGGCATGGTATCATCATAATAGTTGCGGGAGAAAGTCTACACTTTTTCTTCGCTTGTGTCATTTGCTTATTGCACCGTAACCGTGGATAATCTTCATCGTTTATCAGGATGCTTGGGTCAGCCTTGACATTGAAGGGAGGAATTCCATGAAACTTTTCATAATCTTCAGACATGTCTGTCTTGCTGTCCACTCCCAGGATGTCCCTTTTTCCCGAAAGAACTATGTGGCGCTTTGGCTCATCGTATGATGTATTCGCTTCCTTATCTTTTCTTTTTCTCGGTTTGGTAGACATGTCCTTCACATAGATAACCTGTGCCACATCATTGGCTAGGACGAACGGTTCGTCGGTGTACCCAAGATTTTTCAGATTCACTGTTGTCATTCCGTACTGTGGGTCTACCTGTACCCCGCCGCCTGACAGATTGACCCATTTGCACTTAAACAAAGGGACCTTAAAATCAGGTCCGTAGTCAAGTTCCCGTATGTCCACTATGTAACCATAATATGTGTCCTTTCCACTCTCGGTTGCTGCATCAAAGCGGACACCGCTGTTTTGGTTGGTGCTCTTTTGATCTTGGGCGATCGTGTAAAATGTATTCCCATTTATCTCGTATCCTTGTAAGTCAATACAGTCAAAGATGGTCCCCTGGACAACAAGTACAACTCGTCACAAACAGTGTTGTCACCTCTGAGACGTGTTTCCAACCAACTGCTGAAAGTCCTGATGTGTTCACATGTAATCCAGTCGTCGCACTGCTCTGGGTGTTTGGAGCGCAGACTGTTCTTGTGTTCATCGACATACGGGGTCACCAAGGTAGAGTTTTGTAGAACTGTGTAGTGTGCTTGAGACCAAGAATATCTGTCCCTGCATATTATTGAGTCACTTCCAAGAGTGCCTTTTCCAGTCAGTCTCCCCTCATACCGCGATTTAGGGAGACCTATCTTCTTAAGGCCAGGAATGAAGTCAACACAAAACCCGATAACATCCTCTGTTTGATGGCCCATGGAGATGCTTCCTTCTGGCCTAGCACGGTTACGGACATATTTCTTTAGGACTCCCATGAACCTCTCAAAGGGGAACATATTGTGTAGAAATACGGGTCCCAAGATGACAATCTCGTTGACTAGATGAACTAGGACGTGCGTCATGATATTGAAGAAGGATGGTGGGAACACCAGCTCAAAACTGACAAGACATTGCGCCACATCACTCCTTAGCCTTGGTACGATTTCTGGATCGATCACCTTCTGAGAGATTGCATTGAGGAATGCACATAGCTTCACAATGGCTAATCCGATGTTTTCCGGTAGAAGCCCCCTCAATGCAACCGGAAGTAGTTGCGTCATAATCACGTGGCAGTCATGAGACTTTAGGTTCTGAAACTTTTTCTCTGGCATATTTATTATTCCCTTTATATTCAACGAGAAGCCAGTCGTTACCTTCATACTGAGCAGGCATTCAAAGAAGATTTATTTCTGTTCTTTCGTAAGAGCGTAGCTGGCAGGACCCTTATACTGCTTCGGAGGCATGCCGTCTTTTTCGTGCAAACGTTGCAGGTCCTCCCGTGCCTCAGGTGTATCTTTTGTCTTCCCATACACGCCCAAGAAGCCTAGCAGGTTCACGCAAAGGTTCTTCGTCACGTGCATCACGTCGATTAAAGAACGGACCTCTAGATCTTTCCAGTAGGGTAGGTCCCAAAATATAGATTTCTTCTTCCACATGGGTGCGTGTCCCTCAGCGTCATTCGGAACAGCTAGTCCACCGGGACCCTTTCCAAAGATTACGTGTAAATCATTGACCATAGCAAGTACGTGATCACCGGTACGCATGGCGGGCTTCTTCCGGTGATCCGCCTCGCCTTTGAAATGCTTGCCTTTCTTTCGACATTGATGGTTGGTCGGAAGAAATCAACGATGGCCCAGGTACACATTCTTCCTGCATTTTTCCAGGTATATACTTTCAGTGTCATCTAAACAGTGCGTGCATGCGTGGTATCCTTTGTTTGTCTGTCCTGAAAGGTTACTGAGAGCGGGCCAATCATTGATGGTCACGAACAACAACGCCTTTAGGTTAAATTCCTCCTGTTTGTGCTCATCCCACGTACGTACACCATTTCCATTCCACAGCTATAAAAGTTCTTCAACTAATGGCCTTAGGTACACATCAATGTCGTTGCCGGGTTGCTTAGGGCCTTGGATGAGAACTGGCATCATAATGAACTTCCGCTTCATGCACATCCAAGGAGGAAGGTTATACATACATAGAGTCACGGGTCGGGTGCTGTGTTTTCTGCTCTGCTCCCCGAAAGGATTAATGCCATCCGCGCTTAAAGCAAACCATACATTCCTTGGGTCCTTTGCAAACTCATCCCAGTACTTTCTCTCGATTTTTCTCCACTGCGACCCGTCAGCGGGTGCTCTCAACTTCCCACCTTTCTTTCGGTTCTCCCTGTGCCATCGCATCAACTTGGCATGCTCTTCGTTTCTGAATAGACATTTCAACCGTGGTATTATAGGAGCATACCACATCACCTTCGCAGGAACCCTCTTCCTGGGGGGCTCGCCGTCAACATCACCAGGGTCATCTCGTCTGATCTTATACCGCAATGCACCGCATACCGGGCATGCGTTTAGATCCTTGTATGCACCGCGGTAGAGGATGCAGTCATTAGGGCATGCATGTATCTTCTCCACCTCCAATCCTAGAGGGCATACGACCTTCTTTGCTGTGTATGTACTGTCGGGCAATTCGTTATCCTTTGGAAGCTTCTTCTTCAATATTTTCAGTAGCTTCTCAAATCCTTTGTCAGCCACAGCATTCTCTGCCTTCCACTGCAGCAATTCCAGTACGGTACCGAGCTTTGTGTTGCCATCTTCGCAATTGGGGTACAACCCTTTTTTGTGATCCTCTAACATGCGATTGAACTTCAGCTTCTCCTTTTGACTTTCGCATTGCGTCCTTGCATCGACAATGACCCGCCGGAGATCATCATCATCGGGCACATCGTCTGGTTCCTCTTGATCTTCAGCAGCTTCACCCGTTGCAGCATCATTGGGCACATTGTCTGGTTCCTCTTGATCTTCACCAGCTCCCCTTGTTGCAGCATCACCGTATTCAGGGGGCACATAGTTGTCATCGTACTCTCCTTCTTCGCCGTCTTCCATCATAACCCCTATTTCTCCGTGCCTCGTCCAAACATTATAGTGTGGCATGAAACCCTTGTAAAGCAGGTGGGAGTGAAGGATTTTCTGGTTAGAGTAAGATCTCGTATTCCCACATTCAGTGCATGGACAACACATAAAACCATTCTGCTTGTTTGCCTCAGCCGCATCGAGAAACTCATGCACGCCCTTAATGTACTCACAGGTGTGTCTGTCACCGTACATCCATTGCCGGTTCATCTGCGTGCATTATATATAATTAAGTGTCCAAATTAATAGAAGTTCATCATCACATTAAAACCAAAGTGCATACATAGTTCTCATCTAACAACATATAGCTCTCCACAGCATCTAATTAATTAAACCTTACATTGAAACTATGTAAAACATTTCAATGCGAAAACAAATGCGATCATAATCGCAACCAAGGTAACAATTGATCCAACGGCATAATGATACCAAGCCTCGGTATGAATGGCATATTTTCTAATCTTTCTAATCTTCAAGCGCATTGCATCCATCTTGATCTTGTGATCATCGATGACATCCGCAACATGCAACTCCAATATCATCTTCTCCTCCTGAATTTTTTTATTTTTTCCTTCAACAAATTGTTTTCTTCTTCAACTAAATTTAACCTCTCGACAATAGGGTCGGTTGGCATTTCCGATTCACATACATCCTACATAAATAAAATCTATGTCACGTTGGTCGGCATAATTTTCATAAACAATAAATGAACCAATAGTTATAAAGATAATATATATATCACATCCGAATCATAGACAGGACGAGGGTCGACGGGGGCGGATACCAAAACCATCACACTATATAAGATGCAATAATAAAAGTAAGAAAATAATACAAGTATCTATGTAAACATACAAGTAAGAATATTTTTCCTTTCAGAAAGAAGATAAGAACAAGAGGCTCACCACGGTGGTGCCGGCGATGAGCTCGGCGCGGGTGATCAACGGCGATGAAGACGGGGACGGGGCGTGACGGACCGCTAAACCTAGACAAATATTGTGGAAAATGGAGCTTGGAGGTCGAGCTTGGAGAGGAGAAAGCTTAAGTAGTGTGGCTCGGGCATTCCATCGAACACCTTGTGTGCATAGGAGGTGAGCTAGAGCACCACCAAGCCCTCTCCCCCTCAGCCAGAAAAAAACAGAGCAGTGTGCTCTGCTCTTACGCAAGGGGGTATATATAGGAACCTCATTGGTCCCGGTTGGTGGCATGAACCGGTACTAAAGGGGAGCCTTTGGTCCCGGTTCAAGCCACCAACCGGGACCAATGGTGGTGGGCCTGGAGCGAGGCCCATTGGTCCCGGTTCGTCCCACCAACGGGACCAAAATATCCAGATGAACCGGGACCAATGGCCCATGTGGCCTGGCCGGCCCCCTGGGCTCACGAACCGGGACCAATGCCCCCATTGGTCCCAGTTCTGGACTGAACCGGGACTAATGGGCTGACCCGTCCTGGACCAACGCCCTGTTTTCAACTAGTGAAGGGGGACCAATATACCTTAATGCTATGGTTGGGTTTTACCTTAATGAACATTAGTAGTTGTGGATGCTTGCTAACAGTTCCAATCATAAGTGCATAGAATTCCAAGTCAGGGATGACATGCTAGCAGTGGCCTCTCCCACATAATACTTGCTATCGGTCTAGTAAAGTAGTCAATTGCTTAGGGGAAATTTTGCAACTCCTACCACCACTTTTCCACACTCGCTATATTTACTTTATTGTTTCTTTATCTAAACAGCCCCTACTTTTTATTTACGTACTCTTTATTATCTTGCAAACCTATCCAACAACACTTACAAAGTACTTCTAGTTTCATACTTGTTCTAGGTAAAGCGAACATCAAGCATGCGTAGAGTTATATCGGTGGTCGATAGAACTTGAGGGAATATGTGTTCTACCTTTAGCTCCTCATTGGGTTTGACACTCTTACTTATTGAAAACTGTTGCGATCCCCTATACTTGTGGGTTATCAAGACCTTTTTATGGCGCCGTTGCCGGGGAGCAATAGCGTGGGGTGAATATTCTCGTGTGTGCTTGTTTGCTTTGTCACTAAGTAATTTTTATTTGTTGTTCTTAGTTGTTTCCTATCTTTAGTTATGGGTAGGAAACGCAAAATATCAAAAAAATTAGTTGTACCTACTGAACCAATGGTTGAAGAACCAATCAAAATCTATCACACTGCTGAAGCTTATTACTTGGATCATCTTCGATCCCTATGTGCTCGTGCTGAAACCCCAACTAGCTTAGTTGAGGGCAAATCCTTCGATGAGCATGCTTGTTATGTGCGACACCGAATATCTGAAAAAGGGAAAATTCTATTGGGTCAAATTCGTCATTTGCAATGCTATGCTTGGAATTTATGTGAAATTTATGATTTTACTTGTTGCTCTGAAAACCCTAAGAAACACCTTCCCTATCAATGTGAGTTTAGTGATAATGGAATCGTATCTTCGTATGCTAAGGCTGTTTACAATTACTATGATGTTCAACAAATTGAAGAATTTGATGCTTTTAAGGGTGCTTATGAAATTGCTTCTTTGATTGAAAAGTATGATGCTACTTTTACAAATCTGAAAATTTTGCTATACTTAAATATTGCTATGATAATTATGCTTCTAATGCTTATGTTAAACAATATATTGAGGAGTACTCCGGTGCCCAAGAAGAAACTAATATTTTGCAGGAGTCTATGGAAGAAGAAGTTGATGAAACTGTGAGCTCATTGGATGAAAAAGATGAGGAGGAGAGCGAAGAACAAAAGGAGGAAGAGTGGATTGGCTACCCGTGCCCACCTTCTAATGAGAGTAACTCTTCAACTCGTACATTGTTTAATTTCCCTTCGTGCTTATCGAAGGATGAATGCTATGATAATTGCTATGATCCCGTCGATTCTTTTGAAATGTCCCTTTTTGATGATGCTTGCTATGCTTGTGGCCAAGATGCCAATATGAATTATGCTTATGGAGATTAACTTGCTATAGTTCCTTATGTTAAACATGAAATTGATGCTATTGCACCCACGCATGATAGTCCTATTATCTTTTTGAATTCTCCCGACTACACTATATCGGAGAAGTTTGCACTTATTAAGGATTATATTGATGGGTTGCCTTTTACCGTTGCACATGATGATTTTGATGAATATAGTATGCATGTGCTTGCTGCTCCTACTTGCAATTATTATGAGAGAGGAACTATATCTCCACCTCTCTATGTTTCCAATATGATAAAACTGCAAGAAACTGTTTATACTATGCATTGGTGTAAGTGCATCTAGTGCCACCCCTAGTTGGTTTTGGAGTATTGACGACAAACCTAGTTGAGGGACTAATGTGTTTGTGAGAATTGCAGGATAACACAGGTAGAAGTCCGTCATTGATTCGGTTTTATTACCAGAGATGACCCCTAAAAATGTACGAAGACATTGAAGTCAATGGTGGTATATGAAGATATTCATTTTGAAGACTATGACAAGAGAAGACACCGCATGAAGCCTATGGAGCTCGAAGACTTAGATCTTTCGTAGTTCTCTTTCATTTGTGTTGAGTCATAGGAACCACCGTACTGTTAAGTGGGGTCCAAGAGAACCAGTCAGAACGACTGAAGTGATGCCTAAACAAAAAACCTATGTCTTCGAGTGAAGACTATGAGAGCAAATCTTGTCCAGAGTCGGACAAGTCAGCTTTGCTTGTAGCCCAAGTAAAGTTGCCGTGTGAGTTTGAAATCTGACCGTTGGAACACGTGTCAGTTCCTTAGTGACCCAGGGTCATTTCGGACAAATCAGGTCGGATTGCCTAGTGGCTATAAATAGCCCACCCCCTACAACCATAAACGGTTGGCTGCTCAGATTTCAGTGCACAGTTTTTGTCGTTTGATAGCAACCCACCTCGAAGCCTTTGAGAGAGAATACCTAGCGAGGAAAAAACCCTAACCACCCAGAGCCAGAGCAAATTGGGCATCACTTAAGTCTTCTTATCTGAGTGATCTGAAGACTTATTACACTTGAGGACTGTGCATCCTCCAGCCGGTTAGGCGTCGCGTTCTGAGCATCCAAGAGTCATTGTGGATTGCTGGTGAATGAAGTCTGTGAAGGTTTGGGAGTCTACCTTGAAGACTTACCAGAGTGATTGGGCGAGGTCTGTGTGACCTTAGCTCAAGGAGAATACGGTGAGGACTGGGTGTCCTGAGCTGCGGTTCAGGACTGGGTGTCCGGGACTGTGTGTCCTAAGGTTTAAATACCTAGCCGCTCCAACCAGACGTACAGTTGTCACAGCAACTGGAACTGGTCCAACAAATCATTGTCTTCAATGAGTCACTGGTTTCATCTTCACTTCCCTTTACATATTGTTACTCGTTGTGAAGTCATTGCATGTTTGATGTATCCTTAGTCTTCACTGAGTGACTGTGTGTTCTGTTTGGCTTCATAATATCTTCCTACCTGATCCGTATTACACTGCAGCTATTCGTCACTGTGTTTTCACTCTGTTGATACTTGACCATGGCTTGCCTAGTGTAGTCATAACTTCCACGTTTTGAAGACTTTCATAAAAATCGCCTATTCACCCCCCCCCTCTAGTCGATATAATGCACTTTTAATTGGTATCAGAGCAAGGTGCTCCCTTGTTCTATGTGATTCGGTTTAACCACCTGGAGTTTTAGTTATGTCGACTGCAGGGATAATCAAAGTCTCCGCTGCGTGCCCCGTCTTTGATGGAACTGAATATCCCTACTGGAAGAATAAGATGTGCATGCATCTTGAAGCCATTGACGTCGATCTATGGTATGTCGTCGAGAACGGTGTTCCCAAGGCTAGAGAAGGTGTCACTGCTGCTGATGTCAAGAAGTTCACTCAACTGGACTCTACTGCCAAGAATATCATCTGTGGTCATCTACCAAAGGACAGTATGGCTGTGTGAGTGCTTTGAAGACATCCAAGCTGGTCTGGGACTGGCTCTCCAAGGTCAATGAAGGCATCTCAACCCAGAGAGATCAGAGAATCAGTGTTCTTCGCAACCTCTTCAACCGCTTCAAGCGAAATGACAATGAGAATGTCCAGCACACATTTGACCGACTTACTGACATCACAAATGAGCTTCAAGCCCTCGGCGCCACTGAGATCACCAAACATGAAATCGTCAAGACGATGCTGAGATCACTTGATAGTTCGTTTGACATCCTAGCCCTGATGATTCAAGAACGTCCTGATTTCAAGACACTCGATCCGTCTGACATACTCGAGAGACTCAACACACATGAGTTTCAGCTTTCTGAGAAAAGAGATATCTACGGTCCAAACTACGGGCGAACTCGTGCCCTGAAGGCAAAAGATGTTTCCTCATCTGAAGAAGAATCTGACAGCAGTTCTGATGATCCTGAAGACATTGGAAGGGAACTTGCAATGCTTGTGAAGAAGTTCCAAAGATTCACCAAGAAGAAAGGCTTCAGAAAGTCTTCATGATCAAGCTCAAGGAATGATGAAGCTTCTGCTCATGACTACAAGAAGAAAACATGCCACAAGTGCAAGAAAACTGGACACTTCATCTCTGAGTGTCCACAGTGGGACAATGAGAACAGAAAGAAGAACAAGAGCAAGGAATATGACTCTGACGACAAGAAGAAGAAGAAATACTCAAAGTCTTCTTCCAAGTCTTCCTCAAAGTCTTCATCACACAAGAAGAGCTCATCGGGCAAGGCACGTGCGTTTGTTGGCAAGGAAATGGATTCAGAGGAGGAGTCCACTTCTGAGGAGGCAGAGGTGGAGTCTAAGGAGGAGTCTGATTCTAGCATTGCAAATCTGGCTACAGCATACGTTGCCAAGTCCATCTTCAACACTGAAGACAATGACTCCATCACCGACACCGATGCAAATGACAAGGACTGCTCCGATCCTACCTACTGCTTCATGGCACGCGGTGCCAAGGGAAACACACGCACTACTCACTATCAAACATCTAGTGACGATGACTCTGATTGTGATTCAAAACCCAGCTACAAAACACTTGCTAAAATTGCAACTGAACAACAGAAAACCATGGAACATATTCAAAAACTGTTAGACAGAAGCAATGATCTGTTGGGTGCTGAAATGACTCGATCTGAATCCTTAATTGAAGACATAAAAAATCTTCACGTTAAGTATCAGGAACTTGAAGATCGTCATGATACTCTCTCAACAACTCATGAAAAGCTTTCCTATGATTATCTTCAAAGGAAGCAAGATCTTGAGAAATTGATAGCGGCTCATGAAGATCTTCAAAAGGAAAAAGAGTCACTTTGCGCCGAACAGATCAGTTCCGCTCAGGAAGGATTTGAACCACCATGTCTTAAATGCATTGAGCGTGATAATGTTGCTTCTGTTGCTGAATGTTCTACTGCTACTGCTGTTGCAATATCTTTACCTGTTGATGTGGTAACTAACCCCTCTGCTGAGGATACCACTGCTATTGCTGATGAGAATGCTAGGTTGAAGACATTGCTTGAAACAGGGATGTACAAAAGTCTTAAAGGGCATCAGACATTATGTGATGTCCTCAAGAAGCAGATTCTGAACCGAAACCCTAGGAAAGAGGGTGTTGGGTTCGTAAGGAAAATGAATGCAGATGGCTCTTACTGGAAACCTGAGCAGTACCCCAAAACCAAGTGGGTTGCTGCAAAGGAACCTACAGCAGATCCATCCAATTTATCTAGATTCACTTGTGCTAACCCCATTATCATTGATGAATCCTTTGATGCAAACTATGTACTATTTAAGAATCGGAATAGTGAAGTGTTTGCCAGGTACATTGGTACTAACTGCGGGAATGTACCGCCTATGAAGAAGATCTGGGTTCCGAAAAAGTGTCTGGAAAATCTTCCTGTGAATGTCTTCATGACTCCTCACATGAAGAAGACAAACCTCAGACCAAAGGCTACATACGGTCCAAAGTCTTCATACAGACAGAGGACTCACCTGAGTTGCACTAATGCAAATGTTTTGCAGGGAAACCACACTCAGGCATATGAATATGAGAGCGGTTCATCAAACCGCCATGTTCATATGACCAAGAACTATTCTGCCTATTCATATGAGTACTATTGTCCGCCTGCTAGACTGTTTGCTAGGGCTCCAAAGCCAAAATTCTCAGATGTTGCACTTAGACTTATTGCTTCTAAGCCACCCTTGAAGATGTGGGTGGCTAAGAAAGCTTGACTCTCTTTTGCAGGGAAAGGTCTCCAGCAAAAAACCAAAATCTTCTGACGCTATTGTTGGGGACCTTAAACATCTTGTAGGGCGCAAGATCAAATGCCCGAATGGCATCACTATGTACTTCGTTCCTGAATCGCATGCTACTCTCCCTATTAGTCCTAATCTGGATCTAAGTTTTCATAACCCACTGGTTCGTCAAATGTTTTTGCTTCACAATTCTCTTCGTGAAGCCTATCCCCCTAACTGCACTGTAGGGTACGACACCAGCGTCTTCAGAATGGATTATTGACAGTGGGTGTAAAAATCACATGACCGGAAAAAGAAGCCTTCTTATGGACTCAACCTTACGTCCATCCGACAAAAGTCACATCACATTCGCTGACACTGGTAAAAGTAAGGTATTGGGTCTAGGTAGAGTTGCAATCTCAAAGGATCAACACATGGATAAAGTCATGCTTGTTGAATCCCTTGGCTTCAACTTAATGTCTGTCTCAATGCTTTGCGATTTGAACATGATTGTAATATTTGGAAAATATCATTGCCTGGTACTAATGGAATCTGACAAGTCTCTAGAGTTTGAAGGGTATCAGAAAGATGATTTGTACGTGGTAGATTTCTCAGCAGGGCCACAGCTTGTAGTATGTCTTCTGGCAAAAGCTTCAGAATGTTGGCTTTGGCATCGGAGGCTTGGGCATGCTGGCATGAGGAACCTCCACACCCTTGCAAAGAAGAAGCATGTCATAGGCATCGAGGGCGTCAAGTTCAAGAAAGATCACTTATTGAGATGGCCAGAACGATGCTAGATGAATACAAGACTCCAAGAAAATTCTGGCCTGAAGCCATTGACACTGCATGTCATACAATCAATCGTGTTTATCTTCACAAGCTTCTGAACAAGACATCTTATGAACTCCTAACTGGCAAGAAGCCAAATGTCAGTTACTTCAGAGTATTTGGCGCAAGGTGCTGGATCAAGGACCCACACCATACCTCAAAGTTTGCACCAAAAGCACATGAGGGTTTTATGCTTGGATATGGAAAGGATTCACACTCCTACGGAGTCTTCAATCTCTTTCATTACAAAGTGGTTGAAACAGTGGATGTGCGGTTCGATGAGACAAATGGTTCATAAAGAGAGCAACTGCCAGATGTGCTAGATGATGTTCCAGCTAGTGAATCAATCAAGCTAATGGGAACTAGAGAGATTATACCTTCTGAAGCTCATCCTGAAGAAGAACTTATCATCTCAGCACCTGATCCACATGAAGACAATGCTCAGCCTAAAGACATTCCTCCCAACAACAACTCAGATTAGCAAGAGCAAAGTCTTCGCCCTGTACATCCTCGTGTTGCCAATGAAGTGCAGATTGACAGAATAATTGACAGCATCAATGCACCTGGTCCACTCACTCGTTCAAGGGCAACTCAACTGGCAAATTTCTGTGGGCACTTCGCATTCGTCTCAATTACAGAACCCAAGAAAGTTGAAGAAGCCTTCATGGAACCTGAATGGATTCAAGCTATGCAAGAAGAGCTTCAACAGTTTGAGCTGAACAATGTATGGGAACTGGTTAAGCGACCTGATCCACGGAAGCACAATATAATAGGCACCAAATGGATATACCACAACAAGCAAGATGAGCATGGTCAAATTGTCAGGAACAAAGCTCGTCTCGTTGCTCAAGGATATACTCAAGTGGAAGGCATTGATTTCGACGAAACATTTGCTCCTGTGGCCAGACTTGAAGCCATACGTATACTGCTGGCCTATGCAAATCATCATAACATACTGCTATATCAAATGGATGTGAAGAGTGCCTTTCTCAATGGCAAGATTGAAGAAGAAGTGTATGTTGCACAACCGCCTGGGTTTGACGATCCAAAACATCCTGACATGGTATACAAGCTCAACAAGGCACTGTATGGCCTCAAACAAGCCCCTCGGGCCTGGTATGACACACTCAAATACTTCCTGAAGAGCAAAGGCTTCATACCTGGTTCCCTAGATCCCACTCTCTTCACGAAGACATATGATGGTGAACTGTTTGTGTGCCAAATATATGTGGATGACATTATCTTCGACTGCACCAATCAGAAGTACAGTGAAGAGTTTGGCTATATGATGCAAGAGCAATATCAGATGTCTATGATGGGGGAGCTGAAGTTCTTCCTCGGTCTTCAAATACGACAACAACGCAACGGCATCTTCATATCTCAAGAGAAGTATCTCAAAGAGTGCCTGAAGAAGTTTGGTATGCAAGACTGCAAAGGCTTCACAACACCAATGCCAGCCAAACATCATCTGGGTCCCGACGACAATGGTAAAGAGTTCGATCAAAAGGTATACCGCTCCATGATTGGTTCTTTGCTTTATTTATGTGCATCTAGGCCAGATATTATGCTTAGTGTTTGCATGTGTGCTCGATTTCAAGCGGCACCAAAGGAGTCGCATCACTTAGCTGTGAAGCGAATTCTTCGATATTTGGCTCACACCCCAACTCTCGGATTATGGTATCCAAAGGGCTCAGAGTTTGATCTGGTTGGATTCTCGGATGCTGATTATGCTGGTGACAAGGTTGATCGAAAGTCTACATCAGGCACATGCCACTTTCTGGGACGATCACTTGTGTGTTGGTCTTCAAAGAAGCAGAACTGTGTATCCCTCTCCACTGCTGAATCTGAATACATTGCTGCTGGATCTTGCTGCGCTCAGCTTCTATGGATGAAGCAAACTCTCAAGGACTATGGCGTTCATCTGAAGCAAGTGCCACTTTACTGCGACAACAAAAGCGCCATCAAGATTGCCAATAACCCAGTTCAGCACTCGAAGACAAAGCACATAGAAATTCGTCATCACTTTCTCAGAGAACATGTCATGAAGGAAGATATTGATATCATACACGTCAACACTGAAGAGCAATTGGCAGGTATCTTCACCAAGCCCTTGGATGAGAAGAGATTTTGCAAGTTACGGTGTGAGCTAAATATCCTGGAATCCTCAAATGTCCTGTGATCAGGCACACATCCTAACACTTATGCATATTAATGACTTAGATGTGCAACACACGAAGTAACGTATATCTTCAATCAATGAAGACTTACATTCTAAGTGTGAATACATTAATGTGGAATTTGACTTTGGAGCGCCACGATAATTGTGCGTCGTGTCTGAGTCTAATACTTTCTATACGGTGGGTAACGCCACCACCAAACGTTCTATTTTGAAGTGTTTCACTCACGGCGTTACCTTGCAATGTCTTCACATTTGGTTTGGCTTCAATCTCAACATGTCTTCATGATTATCTTCACTATGTTGATTATATGGATATATATATATATATATATATATATATATATATATATATATATACTAGTGTTCTATCCTCTACAGCATTCACTTATAGCTGTGTCTTCTTATTTGAATCTTTTGAACTAAGTGAATGTGATCGGACCCTAACCTCTCTATGCTCTCTATCTCAAATTCTATCTCTCCAAGTCAGATGCATTCTATTGAAACTGTCGAATGTCTTCTCTGCATCCTTGACAGGAGAAGACACAGAGACAACCTTTAAGTCCGTTTTCAATGCTCATTTATCCACATGAAATCCGGAGAAGTAGGAACGACCACCCGACAATCCAGGCGTGCGTGGGACGTGGAACTGCCCCCAAAATTTCGCATGATGGCCACGTGTTACTCAGATGCGAATCGCCAGGGGCACCTGTGTAATAGCGCAGTGCCGCCCCTATAACTATAAATACACACTCACTGCGGTCATTATCCCTTCTTCCACCCTCGCACGAACCCTAGCGCCATCGCTAGACCTCGACGACGCCGGCGACGAAGCGCTTCGCTGCCGCAACCTCTCCGACACCGTCTTCACGCCGATCGCGGACATCGTCCTCTCCGCCGTCGCCGTAGGTGTCCTCCGTCGCCAAGTTAGGGCACGAAAGATTGAACTGCTCGGCCTCATCATCCTCTCCGTTTAGCAGTTCCCAGTGTGGTAAATAAAACTTCTTTTTACATCACCTTTTGATCCTATGGCTTTGTCACCTTCTACCATAAGAAGTTTCTATTCACACAAGTTAGATCTCTCTCATACTGCATCTCATAACATGCCTAGTATATTCACATATGCTTCACAAAGTAGTTAGATTCCTCACTTGTACTGATCTATGGGTTCGTACAAATCTGGAACCAACTTCTTATCTATGAGTGAATGTCTTCGCACGATGAGGTCAATGTCTTCTAAACTGATTTATCTTCAAAATCTTCTGAGAATGCATATGACCTCTTCCCCTTCCCTCGCACCTTAATGCTGTCATAGGTACATGTCCGTGGGAGAATCCTTTGGTTCTCATAGTCTGCATTTATTTGCAGAGTTCTTACAGCATCACATAAATTCTCCTAAAGCTAGTTCCTGTTGGTCCAGCAAGAGAAAGCCTTTGAAGCCTTTGAACGTCTTGAAGCCCTTCAAGTTAAAGTTTATGGCTTCAGAGATAGCAGCAAGGAAGGGGGGAAGACAGCGTCATGGCGGAACATCCAGAGATCTGCCAGATGAACTCGCAGAAATGTATAAAACAAATCCTGAAGAGAATTACAGTCAGCGCAAGACCCAAATCCAATGGATTCGACACTATTGGGCAGAACAATGGTTCCAATACCGCTTCGTAACCCAGGAGTATGCTGAGAAAAACGCCATCAAGAGACCGTGGGGAGACATCCTATACAAGAATTTTCTACCCAGGTCCAGAGATGAAGCTATTGCTCAAAGCTTCTATCCATGCATGGTCCGTGGACCACAGCCTGCAAATGCACATCCGTCGTCACTACTCTGGTGTCGTGATGACAATCTATTCAAGCGCAACTTTCAGTTTTCCCAAAACTCAGCGAAGCAGAACAAGAAGAAATTTGGGTTAGACTTCAACCCTGGTCCCTCCGCACCAAGGGCAGATGGCACACGCGAGGTAGACCCCAATGTCATCGGTCCTTATGCAAACCTTGAAGGCCTCATCACCCGCATCTTAGTTCAAGGGACTGCAGTAAATGAGCCTCCAGCTCACTCTGAATCAGAAGAAGCGCCTGCAGTGCCGAAGCCAAAGCAGATGAAGAAGCCAAAAGCTTCAAAGCCGGCAGCCCCTTCACCAAAAATCTCAAGGGCGAAGCCATTGGCAACTACACCTCCTGAAGTCAGTGTGTAGTCTGAAGACGTATCCCGCATCTCCAAGCCCCAGAAGAGCAAGATGCCTCAGCCACACAGCGGTCAAGAGCTCACAGCTGCTGCTATTCTGCGCAACGACGCCATTGATCTGTCAAGTGATGAAGACCTTGCAGATGACGCTCTTGAGCAACTCATCAAGAGCAAAGAAGAAGCAGAAATCTTCAATAATCTACCTCTCTTTGATGTCGCCATCATCCACGACTTCATTGACGAGTGGTTTGACACGCCAAACATCAGCTTTGATGATTTGCAGCTACCCATTGGCCTCAGTGTTGCCTTCCAAGGAGCCATTGCTTCAGAACTAGCCATCGCCCAGCGCGTTGTTGAGCTGAAGCAGAAGATTGACTATGAAAAGACTCTGTTCAAGAAGCATATGGCTAAGCTCAGCGTGCAAGAAGTGAAGAACTTCAAGATCATGATGCACGAGCTCAAGGAAAACTTCCTGAAGAAATGCGCCGAAGCTCAAGGTTCACGCGAGCGCATGAAGACTCTGGCTGACAGATGTGTGCAAGCCTATAATGAGGCTGAGAAGCGCAAGGCACTTGGGCGTCCTGGCATCGACCCCAGGATGGCTGCGAAGAAGAAGAAGAAGCCTACTACGGCTGAACCCGATGCACCAAGGCAGGAAGCAGCTCTGATTGTCTTCCCAACTGCAATGACTGGCTCGAAGCCAAAGAGCCGGTCAATCGCTTCAAAACTCAAGAAGACCAGGACTGCTGAGGCTAAAGCAAGGAAACGGAAATATCCTGAAGCCTCTCCTACTGCCCCCTCTTAGAAGAAGAGGAAGACCAAGAGAGATCGGGCTGCTCCCACAGAGCCCTTGATAGTTGAACCCCTTTCTGTGGTCTATCCTGAAGCAGAACGACAACTGACAGTTCATGAGCCTGCTTCCACAGAGGCTCCTGTAGATGAAGACGTTCCAGCAGCCGACCCCATCGCTGCTAAAGACATTGGTCATCATGACAATGTAGAAAATGATGCAGTCCTTCCTCAGCAAGACCACAGCGAACTCATCAGCATTAGTCGTCCATTGACGCCAATTGCCCAGGATGCTTCATGGGCGGATCTCCCCCAAAAGGAAGAAGAATCTGAGGCCCAGCCCACTCCGACTCCACAGGTGTCGTCTGCGTTACGCAGGCTTCGAAAAGGTCCAAGGCCTCAAATCTCTAAAGACATTCCGGCTGCATCAGCCGCAGAAGAAGAAGTACCACAAGATCCCACTCCCCTGTTCCACCAAGAAGCAGTTCTCCAGGAGAACGTGCCTGTGTCTGACCCTCCAGCTCGTCAAGTGGAGGATGCAAATCGTGAGGCTGCCACTACCAACCATGAAGCTAATGTGGAGCCCTCCCCACAAAAAGCATCAGAAGACAGTGAAGCCACTGATCCTGATACTTCTGTTCCTGAGTCTGCTACCGGTCCCCAATTTGATTACCATGTTGAGCACAGGCCTCAGGTACAGAAGCCGATCCCAAGACTGCCAAGGCTCCCAGGTCCTGCATCAGCACCTGGCTCCTTCAACGTCAATAGCTTCAAGGCAGACAATACCTTCTTCAATAGCTCCAAGAACCCCTACTCAAGGGAAAGGATTTCATCAGATCGGTTCTGGATATCCTCAGCGAAGCTACTACTCATGCATCCTGTACAACCAAGGTCGCATCTTCCCGCACAAGCGCCTTGATGTTGAAGCTATTGCTGGTCTGCCCTGTCTAGAAGAAGCGTTGGATTGCTTCAAGCAAGTGGGTCTGCTGCAGTTTGTTACTGATGAAGAGCATTGGAATGAAGAGCTACTGCTACAATTCTCTGCCACACTACACATCAAAGGATACAACAGAGATCCGAAGACTTGGGTTCTGGAGTGGATGACTGGCAATGTTCATCACGAAGCCAATGCATGTGATATCATTGAGCTCACTGGCTTGCCCACTCCTGGCGATCTCTTCGAGCAAGGCTGTCAGCTGCATGCTGAAGCTATTGAGAGAATCTTTCAGCGACCAGAACCTGATATGAGTCAAATGCTCTCCATGATGAAGCCATTGCCCCAAGATGCTCCTTATCCCACAGAGTTCTTTGTTGAAGACCTTGAGTACCTGCCTAGAACCATCTATCACATCATCAGGCGAACTCTCTGGCCTGTCAAAGGGCACTCTCCAAATGCCAAGATTGAGGGTGCAATGAAGACTCTGATATTCTGTATTCTACATGGCAAATGCTTCAATGCACAGGACTTCTTCATCCGCCAACTTGCTGCATCAGGCTCAGATCTGTTTGGTTTGAAATTCTATGCCCCTTGGGTAATGAGGCTGATCAAACTTCACTCTGCTATCTTGTATCAACCCTCAGCCCGCAACCATCGGATCTTCTTGCCTGATGTGGATACCTCTGCTGAAGCCATCTATCCTGAGCCGGCCAAGCAACCTCTGAGTCTTCAGAACACAGAACACCAGAGCTTCACTCAAAACATTGAAGGAATTGAAGCAATCTCTCGGGTGTATCTGTTGGCTGGCACTACACGTGCACCATGCCCTGCTTCCACTGAAGCCACTGACAGCACCACTGCTCCAAGACCCAAGAAGCGCGCTCGTGTTCTCAATGACCGAGAGCTTCTTGTGGCCCTTCATCAAAAACAGGATAGGCATCATGACTGGCTGAAGCGTCAGATGAAAAGCCTCTTGGTGGATGTAAATCGCATTCAGAACCTTGCCACCAAGAATGCATTCGTTGCACATGAAACCTGTCGCCGCACATGGAAAGGACTCACGGTGATGTGTTCTGAAGCTGATCTTCAAGAGGATGGCTTCACAGAGCGATTCAAGTTTGACTCCACACCTCCTAGAAGAGTTGTGCTGCGAGGCACGCCATCCCTTGAAGACTCGGAGTTTTCTTCCTCTGCTGCCACAGTGACTGCCAGAATTATAGAGGATGAAGACGATGCTACATCACCGCCACCTCCTTCAGCACGCGTCGACACTGCACCAAGCTCTTCAGCACCGCCAAACACCACCGACGACCCTGCCGCTCATGGGAACGAGTAGAAACTCTATGTCTTCGAACCTTTTTGGTCCTCACTGACAAAAGGGGGAGAAGCATATGAGGTTGATAGTCTTCAAGCGGGTCATTATGGGCAGGTGCTTTATATTTTGCTTCGTGCTTACAACTCTCGTCTTGCTACATTTGGTTCTTTGAGTTGTAACACTTAAACTTGATGGTCGTCTGCTACTTATTTACCACCTTGTTTGCGAAGATAAATTCCGCATGTGTGACGATAAATTCCGCACTTAGATCATTATGCAGACGTCCATTTTCCATTATGCATGTCATTATCTTCATATACTTTTACATGCATAGTGGATTGTCATCATAAGTTGAAGTGGATCTCCACAAGTACAACCTGCCATGTGCATTTGCATTCCAAAAGCAAATTACTTATATGCACATCTTCAGGGGGAGCCCTTGCAACTTATGAAGACAATTCCTTATCCTTTAAAATTTCACAGACTATATTCCCCATTGAAAACTTCAACTAGTTTGTCATCAAATACCAAAAAGGGGGAGATTGTAAGTGCATCTAGTGCCACCCCTAGTTGGTTTTGGAGTATTGACGACAAACCTAGTTGAGGGACTAATGTGTTTGTGAGAATTGCAGGATAACACAGGTAGAAGTCCCTCATTGATTCGGTTTTATTACCAGAGATGACCCCTAAAAATGTACGAAGACATTGAAGTCAATGGTGGTATATGAAGATATTCATTTTGAAGACTATGACAAGAGAAGACACCGCATGAAGCCTATGGAGCTCGAAGACTTAGATCTTTCGTAGTTCTCTTTCATTTGTGTTGAGTCATAGGAACCACCGTACTGTTAAGTGGGGTCCAAGAGAACCAGTCAGAACGACTGAAGTGATGCCTAAACAAAAAACCTATGTCTTCGAGTGAAGACTATGAGAGCAAATCTTGTCCAGAGTCGGACAAGTCAGCTTTGCTTGTAGCCCAAGTAAAGTTGCCGTGTGAGTTTGAAATCTGACCGTTGGAACACGTGTCAGTTCCTTAGTGACCCAGGATCATTTCGGACAAATTAGGTCGGGTTGCCTGGTGGCTATAAATAGCCCACCCCCTACAACCATAAACGGTTGGCTGCTCAGATTTTAGTGCACGGCTTTTGTCGTTTGAGAGCAACCCACCTTGAAGCCTTTGAGAGAGAATACCTAGCGAGGAAAAAGCCCTAACCACCTAGAGCCAGAGCAAATTGGGCATCACTTAAGTCTTCTTGTCTGAGTGATCTGAAGACTTATTACACTTGAGGACTGTGCATCCTCCAGCCGGTTAGGCGTCGCGTTTTGAGCATCCAAGAGTCATTGTGGATTGCCGGTGAACGAAGTCTGTGAAGGTTTGGGAGTCTACCTTGAAGACTTACCAGAGTGATTGGGCGAGGTCTGTGTGACCTTAGCTCAAGGAGAATACGGTGAGGACTGGGTGTCCTGAGCTGCGGTTCAGGACTGGGTGTCCGGGACTGTGTGTCCTAAGGTTTAAATACCTAGCCGCTCCAACCAGACATACAGTTGTCACAGCAACTGGAACTGGTCCAACAAATCATTGTCTTCAACGAGTCACTGGTTTCATCTTCACTTACCTTTACATATTGTTACTCGTTGTGAAGTCATTGCATGTTTTCTGTATCCTTAGTCTTCACTGAGTGACTGTGTGTTCTGTTTGGCTTCATAATATCTTCCTACCTGATCCGTATTGCACTGCAGCCATTCGTCACTGTGTTTTCACTCTGTTGATACTTGACCATGGCTTGCCTAGTGTAGTCTAACTTCTGCTGCATAGTAATAGGCATATCTCTACTGTTTGTCTTCATAACTTCCATGTTTTGAAGACTTTCATAAAAATCGCCTATTCACCCCCCCTCTAGTCCATATAACGCACTTTCAATTGGCCTTTACTTTGTGTGCATGAATTGTTCTTTTATGACATGCCGATGCATAGGAAGAGAGTTAGACTTCGTCATTACATGATATATGTTACCTTGTGCTCACCACTAAATTAGAAATCATTGTTAATTAAAATTGGCTTTGATATACCTTGGGATCCGGGTGGATCCATTACTTGAGCACTATATGCCTAGCTTAAAGGCTTTAAAGAAAGCGCTGCCAGGGAGACAACCCAAAAGTTTTAGAGAGTCATTTATTTCTGTTGAGTGCTTTCATATAGTTTAAAAACAACAAAAATAAAGAGGGGAACCCAAAACTTTTTCAAAAATGAAAGCGAAAGTGAGAAAGACAAGCATTGTTGAAGCGGGAGCTAGCCTTGAACTTTGTTCATGCTCACGGAAACTTTGTGAATCTTGATTACAGAAACTTTTCAATAAAAATAAGTATCCCCTTGTACAATTCCATTGTATTATAAAAATAATGTGCCAAGGTTTGCCTTTAGGATGTTTACATTTGCTTGATGGTTTGTACGGTGCAGGACAGAAACTTTGGCTGTAGTGCGCGATTTTACATTTTTAGCTGGAACGTTAAATGGTTCTGATTCTTTTTGCACTGTATTCCTCAAATTGTTTATTTTTCCTAATTTTGGTGGAATTATTCAAGTATCAGAAGTATGGTGAATGTTCAAATTATTATAGACTGTTCTGTTTTAGACAGATTCTATTTTTGATGCATAATTTGCTTGTTTTGATGAAACTATCGATTTATATCAGTGGATTAAGCCATGAAAAATTTATATTAAAGTAGAAAAATGCAAAAACAAAATATGAATTGGTTTGCAATAGTACTTAGAGTAGTGATTTGCTTTATTGTACTAACGGATCTTACCGAGTTTTCTGTTCAAGTTTTGTGTGGATGAAGTGTTCGATGATCGAGAAGGTCCCGATGTGAGAAGAAGGAAGAGAGGCAAGAGCTCAAGCTTGGGGATTCCCGAGGCACCCCAAGTAAATATTCAAGGAGACTCAAGCGTCTAATCTTGGGGATGCTGGGAAGGCATCCCCTCTTTCTTCAACAAGTATCGGTATGTTTTCGGATTCGTTTCGTTCATGCGATATGTGCAATCTTGGAGTGTCTTTTGCATTTAGTTTTCATTTTTATTTTATGCACCATGCTGGTATGAGATAGTCCTTGATTGATTTATAGAATGCTCATTGCACTTCACTTATATCTTTTGAGTATGGCTTTATAGAATGCTTCATGTGCTTCACTTATATCATTTGAAGTTTGGATTGCCTGTTTCTCTTTACATATACAACCGCCATTTGTAGAATGCTCTTTTGCTTCACTTATACTTCTTAGAGCGTGGGCATATCTTTTGTAGAAAGAATTGAACTCTCTTGCTTCACTTATATCTATTTAGAGAGATGACAGGAACTGGTCATTCACATGGTTAGTCATAAAATCCTACATAAAACTTGTAGATCACTGAATATGATATGTTTGATTCCTTGCAATAGTTTTGCGATATAAAGATGGTGATATTAGAGTCATGCTAGTGGGTAGTTGTGGATTGTAGAAATACTTGTGTTGAGGTTTGTGATTCCCATAGCATGCACGTATGGTGAACCGTTATGTAACCAAGTCGGAGCATGATTTATTTATTGATTGTCTTCCTTATGAGTGGCGGTCGGGGACGAGCGGTGGTCTTTTCCTACCAATCTATCCCCCTAGGAGCATGCGTGTAGTACTTTGTTTCGATAACTAATAGATTTCTGCAATAAGTATGTGAGTTCTTTATGACTAATGTTGAGTCCATGGATTATACACACTCTCACCCTTCCACCATTGCTAGCCTCTCTAGTACCGCGCAACTTTCGCTGGTACCATAAACCCACCATATACCTTCCTCAAAACAGCCACCATACCTACCTATCATGGCATTTCCATAGCCATTCCGAGATATATTGCCATGCAACTTCCATCATCATCATATACATGACTTGAGCATTCATTGTCATATTGCTTTGCATGATTGTAAGATAGCTAGCATGATGTTTTCATGGCTTGTCTGTTTTTTGATGTCATTGCTACACTAGATAATTGCACATCCCGGTACACCATCGGAGGCATTCATATAGTGTCATATCTTTGTTCTAGTATCGAGTTGTAAGTAAATAAAAGTGTGATGATCATCATTATTAGAGCATTGCCCCAGTGATGAAAGGATGATGGAGACTATGATTCCCCCATAAGTCGGGATGAAACTCCGGACTTCACAAAAAAATAAAAGAGGCCAAAGAAGCCCAAATGAAAAAAAAGAGGCCAAAGAAGCCCACCAAAAAAATAAAAAATAAAAAACAAAAAAATGAGAGAAAAAGAGAGAAGGGGCAGTGCTACTATCCTTTTTCCACACTTGTGCTTCAAAGTAGCACCATGTTCTTCATATAGAGAGTCTCTTGAGTTATCACTTTCATATACTAGTGGGAATTTTCATTATAGAACTTGGCTTGTATATTCCGATGATGGGCTTCCTCAAATGCCCGAGGTCTTCATGAGCAAGCAAGTTGGATGCACACCCACTTAGTTTCAGTTAGAGCTTTCATACACTTATAGCTCTAGTGTATCCGTTGCATGGCAATCCCTACTCACTTACATTGATATCTATTGATGGGCATCCCCATAGCCCGTTGATACGCCTAGTTGACGTGAGACTATCTTCTCCTTTTTGTCTTCTCCGCCATCATATTCTATTCCACCTATAGTGCTATGTCCATGGCTCACGCTCATGTATTGCGTGAAAGTTGAAAAGGTTTGAGAACTCAAAAGTATGAAACAATTGTTTGGCTTGTCATCGGGGTTGTGGATGATGTAAATATTTTGTGTGGTGAAGATGGAGCATAGCCAGACTATATGATTTTGTAGGGATAACTTTCTTTGGCTATGTTATTTCAATAAGACATAATTGCTTGGTTGGTATGCTTGAAGTATTATTATTTTTATGTCAAAGGATAGATTATTGCTTCGAATCACTCATGTCTTAATATTCATGCCATGATTAGACATATGATTAAGATTATGCTAGGTAACATTCCACATCAAAAATTATCTTTTTATCATTTACCTACTCGAGGACGAGAAGGAATTAAGCTTGGGGATGCTGATACGTCTCCGTCGTATCTATAATTTTTGATTGTTCCATGCCAATATTATTCAACTTTCATATACTTTTTGGCAACTTTTTATATTATTTTTGGGACTAACATATTGATCCAGTGCCCAGTGCCAGTTCCTGTTTGTTGCATGTTTTTTGTTTCGCAGAAAACCCATACCAAACGGAGTCCAAACGGAATAAAAACTGACGGAGATTTATTTTGGAATATTTATGAATTTTGGGAAGTGGAATCCTCGTGAGACGGTACCCGAGGGGGGCAGGAGGTAGGGGGGCGCGCCCCAGGGTGTCAGGCGCGCCTCTGACCCTCGTGGCCACCCCGTAAGGCGGTTGGAGCCCTTCTTTCGCCGCAAGAAAGCTAATATCCGGATAGAGATCGTGTTAAAATTTCAGCCCAATCGGAGTTACGGATCTCCGGGAATATAAGAAACGGTGAAAGGGAAGAATCTGAGAACGCAGAAACAGAGAGAGACAGATCCAATCTCGGAGGGGCTCTCGCCCCTCCCACGCCATGGAGGCCATGGAACAGGGGGGAAACCCTTCTCCCATCTAGGGAGGAGGTCAAGGAAGAAGAAGAAGGAGGGGGGCTCTATCCCCCACCGCGATCTACACCAACACCTCCGCCATGTTCACCAACATCTCCATCACCTTCCCCCCTCTATCTACAGCGGTCCACTCTCCCGCAACCCGCTATACCCTCTACTTGAACATAGTGCTTTATGCTTCATATTATTATCCAATGATGTGTTGCCATCCTATGATGTCTATGTAGATTTTTGTTGTCCTATCGGTGGTTGATGAATTGCTATGATTGATTTAATTTCCTTGTGGTTATGTTGTTGTCCTTTGGTGCCCATCATATGATCGCGTGCGTGGATCACACCATAGGGTTAGTTGTATGTTGATAGGACTATGTATTGGAGGGCAAGAGTGACAAAAGCTTCAACCTAGCATAGAAATTGATGCATACGGGATTGAAGGGGGACCAATATACCTTAATGCTATGGTTGGGTTTTACCTTAATGAACATTAGTAGTTGCGGATGCTTGCTAATAGTTCCAATCATAAGTGCATAGAATTCCAAGTCACGGATGACATGCTAGCAGTGGCCTCTCCCACATAATACTTGCTATCGGTCTAGTAAAGTAGTCAATTGCTTAGGGGCAATTTCGCAACTCCTACCACCACTTTTCCACACTCGCTATATTTACATTATTGTTTCTTTATTTAAACAGCCCCTACTTTTTATTTACGTACTCTTTATTATCTTGCAAACCTATCCAACAACACTTACAAAGTACTTCTAGTTTCATACTTGTTCTAGGTAAAGCGAACGTCAAGCGTGCGTAGAGTTGTATCGGTGGTCGATAGAACTTGAGGGAATATTTGTTCTACCTTTAGCTCCTCGTTGGGTTCGATGCTCTTACTTATCGAAAACTATTGCGATCCCCTATACTTGTGGGTTATCATGGTGCATCAAGGACATAATTCTTCTGTGCAGCAATGAGGATAATCCTCAGATCGCGGATCCAATCCGCATCATTGATACTAACATTTTTCAACTTAGTTTTCTCTAGGAACATATAAAAATTAAACGGGGAGCAACATCGCGAGCTATTGATCTACAACATAGATATGCTAATACTACCAGGACTAAGTTCATGATAAATTAAAGTTCAATTAATCATATTACTTAAGAACTCCCACTTAGAAAGACATCCCTCTAATCTTCTAAGTGATCACGTGATCCAAATCAACTAAACCATAACCGATCATCACATGAAATGGAGTAGCTTTCAATGGTGAACATCAATATGTTGATCATATCTACTATATGATTCACGCTCGACCTTTCGGTCTCAGTGTTCCGAGGCCATATCTGCATATGATAGGCTCGTCAAGTTTAACCTGACTATTATGCGTGTGCAAAACTGGCTTGCACCCGTTGTAGATGGACGTAGAGCTTATCACACCCGATCATCACGTGGTGTCTAGGCACGACGAACTTTGGCAACGGTACATACTCAGGGAGAACACTTTTATCTTGAAATTTAGTGAGAGATCATCTTATAATGCTACCGTCAATCAAAGCAAGATAAGATGCATAAAAGATAAACATCACATGCAATCAATATAAGTGATATGATATGGCCATCATCATCTTGTACTTGTGATCTCCATCTCCCAAGTACCGTCATGATCACCATCGTCACCGGCGCAACACCTTGATCTCCATCGTAGCATCATTGTCGTCTCGCCAATCTTATGCTTCAACGACTATCGCTACCACTTAGTGATAAAGTAAAGCATTACAGGGCGATTGCATTGCATACAATAAAGCGACAACCATATGGCTCCTGCCAGTTGCCGATAACTCGGTTACAAAACATGATCATCTCATACAATAAAATATAGCATCATGTCTTGACCATATCACATCACAACATGCCCTGCAAAAACAAGTTAGACGGCCTCTACTTTGTTGTTGCAAGTTTTACGTGGCTGCTACGGGCTTAGCAAGAACCGTTCTTACCTACGCATCAAAACCACAATGATAGTTTGTCAAGTTGGTGTTGTCTTAACCTTCGCAAGGACTGGGCGTAGCCACACTCGGTTCAACTAAAGTTGGAGAAACTAACACCCGCTAGTCACCTGTGTGAATAGCGCGGCGGTAAAACCAATCTCGTGTAAGCGTACGCGTAATGTCGGTCCGGGCCGCTTCATCCAACAATACTGCCGAATCAAAGTGTGACATGCTGGTAAGCAGTATGACTTATATTGCCCACAACTCACTTGTGTTCTACTTGTGCATATGACATTTACGCATAAAACCAGGCTCGGATGCCACTGTTGGGGAACGTAGTAATTTCAAAAAAAATTCCTACGCACACGCAAGATCATGGTGATGCATAGCAACGAGAGGGGAGAGTGTTGTCTACGTACCCTCGTAGACCAGCAACGGAAGCATTGACACAACATAGAGGAAGTAGTCGTACATCTTCCCGATCTGACCGATCCAAGTACCGAACATACGGCACCTCCGAGTTCTGCACACGTTCAACTCGGTGATGTCCCTCGAGCTCCAATCCAGCCGAGTGTTGATGGAGAGTTTCGTCAGCACGACGGCGTGATGACGGTGATGATGTTCTACCGACGCAGGGCTTCGCCTAAGCACCACTACAATATGACCGAGGTGGAATATGGTGGAAGGGGGCACCGCACACGGCTAAGGAACGATCACGAAGATCAACTTGTGTGTCATGGGGTGCCCCCCTGCCCCCGTATATAAAGGAGGGAGGGGGAGGTGCGGCCGGCCCCTAGGGGTGCGCCTGGAGGAGTCCTACTCCCACCGGGAGTAGGACTTCCCCTTCTTGCCTTGTTGGAGAAGGAAAGGGGAAGGGGGAAAGAGGAAAGGGGGGCGCCGCCCCCCCCCCCCCTTCCTTGTCCTATTCGGACTAGGGGGAGGGGGCGCGCGGCCTGCCCTGGCCAGCCCTCCTCTTCTCCCTTAGGGCCCATGTAGGCCCATTAACCCCCGGGGGGTTCCGGTAACCCCCTGGTACTCCGGTAAAATCCCGATTTCACCCGGAATGATTCCGATATCCAAATATAGGCTTCCAATATATCAATCTTTATGTCTCGACCATTTCAAGACTCCTCGTCATGTCCGTGATCACATCCGGGACTCCGAACAACCGTTGGTACATCAAAACACAAAAACCCTAATTACGATCGTCACCGAACTTTAAGCGTGCGGACCCTACGGGTTCGAGAACTATGTAGACATGACCGAGACACGTCTCCGGTCAATAACCAATAGCGGAACCTGGATGCTCATATTGGTTCCTAAATATTCTATGAAGATCTTTATCGGTCAAACCGCATAACAACATACGTTGTTCCCTTTGTCATCGGTATGTTACTTGCCCGAGATTCGATCGTCGGTATTCCAATACCTAGTTCAATCTCGTTACCGGCAAGTCTCTTTACTCGTTCTGTAAAACATCATTCCGCAACTAACTCATTAGTTTCAATGCTTGCAAGGCTTAAGTGATGTGCATTACCGAGTGGGCCTAGAGATACCTCTCCGACAATCGGAGTGACAAATCCTAATCTCGAAATACGCCAACCCAACAAGTACCTTCGGAGACACCTGTAGAGCACCTTTATAATCACCCAGTTACGTTGTGATGTTTGGTAGCACACAAAGTGTTCCTCCGGTAAACGGGAGTTGCATAATCTCATAGTCATAGGAACATGTATAAGTTATGAAGAAAGCAATAGCAACAAACTAAACGATCAAGTTCTATGCTAACGGAATGGGTCAAGTCAATCACATCATTCTCCTAATGATGTGATCCCGTTAATCAAATGACAACTCATTTCTATGGTTAGGAAACATAACCATCTTTGATCAACGAGCTAGTCAAGTAGAGGCATACTAGTGACACTCTGTTTGTCTATGTATTCACGCATGTATTATGTTTCCGGTTAATACAATTCTAGCATGAATAATAAACATTTATCATGATATAAGGAAATAAATAATAACTTTATTATTGCCTCTAGGGCATATTTCCTTCATTAGTAACGACCTTTTAGTCCCGGTTCCAGAACCAGGACTAAAGGCCCTTATGAACCGGGACAAATGGCCCTTTTTCTACTAGTGATATGAAACTAGTGCTTTGCCAATTTGAACAATTGCCAAGACTGAAAATTAACTTTAACAAGAGGGAATTGTTTGTGTTGGGAGGACCAAAGAGGAACAAGATGCATACTGACAATTGTTCGGTTGTGAAATGGGTTCCTTACCATTCAGTTACCTACGGATACTAATTCACCATCGCAAACTATCGAATAAGGAGTGGAAGTGTGTTGAGGCATATCTCTCTCGATGTGGTTTTTGTGATTCATGACAACGTGTTTGCGGACTAATCGTGTGCTTTGAGCATTTCAGAGATTCATCCTTGGCACGAGACGATTTCTTCCCCTCAGAGTGTCATTCAAGACGGTGTAGCTCTTTCGTTTCTCTTTCGGTGGTCTAGTTGCACACCGTACTATCAAGAGGGGGTCCGCTGTCGTATTTCTTGGGTGGAATCAACACGTACACTTCCGCTTCTCACCCTCAGAGCTCTTCCGCTTCAATGGAGAGATCTTTTCTCTACTTGTGTGTCTTGTCTGGGTCCCAGCGGTAGTACCGTGCTACCCAGCGGTAGTACCGCTGAGGGGTCACAAGCGGCAGTACCGCTCCACGGCAGTAGTACCGCCGGTGACTCCGCAGCTGTACTACCGCTGGCTTGCCAGGTTCCTACCGCCTCGACTCGAGGGCTCTTTTTCTCGTGTCGGGTTTTGCGGCACTAGTTGCGGCAGTAGAGGCGGTAGTACCGCTTCTCAGCGGTAGTACCACCCCTACCACCGCGGTTGTACCGCTCTGGGTCCAGGTCCCTGCTTCTCTCCTTTGCGCGGTAGTACTGCTAGTTGAACGGTAGTACCTCTTCTCAATGGTAGTACCGCCCCTACCACCGCGGTAGTACCGCTCTGCATCCAGGTCCCTGCTTCTCTCCTTTGCGCGGCAGTGCCGCTAGTTGGAACGGCAGTACCGCTGGCTCTGCGGTAGTACCGCCCGCCCCCCAAGCGGTACTACCGCCCTCTGCGGGGCTGTTTAGTGGGGCAACGGTTGGATTGTTGCCCCCACTATAAAAGGGGGTCCCCTTCTTCCCCATTGACTCACCTCTTCCCTCTCAAGCTCCATTAATGCTCCAAGCTCCATTTTCACCCGATCTATCTCTCTAGCCAATCAAACTTGTTGATTTGCTCGGGAGTGGTTGAGAAGGCCTCGATCTACACTTCCACCAAGAGATTTTCGATTCCCCCACCTATCCCTAGTGGATCTTGTTACTCTTGGGTGTTTGAGCACCCTAGACGGTTGAGGTCACGACGGAGCCATAGTCCGTTGTGGTGAAGCTTTGTGGTATTGTTGGGAGCCTCCGATTAAGTTGTGAGATTGCCCCAACCATGTTTGTAAAGGTCCGGTCGCCGCCTTCAAGGGCACCAATAGTGGAATCACGGCATCTCGCATTGTGTGAGGGCGTGAGGAGAATACGGTCGCCCTACTGGCTTCATGGGGAGCATTGTGCCTCCACACCGCTCTAACGGAGACGTACTTCCCTTCAAAAGGAAGGAACTTCGGTAACACATTCTCGTCTTCACCGGATCCACTCTTGGTTATTTCTTACCTTTACTTGTGCAAGCTCTTTAGTGTTACTTCTCTTGCTTGCTTGTTTGTTTGTTATTATTGCATCATATAGGTTGCTCACCTAGTTGCACATCTAGACAACCTACTTTGATGCAAAGTTTAATTTGGTAAAGAAAGGTTAAAAATTGTTAGT
>NC_041392.1:82505224-82535382 GCF_002162155.2 Triticum dicoccoides
GATCATTTCAATTGGTATCAGAGCCTCGCCTCTTTATTAAGGACTTTACCGTCCGAAGAGTATGGTTGATAAGGTAGACGGTGTGGAGGAACACTCCGGTGTGAATCCGATCTCGTCTACGAGCGATGGGGGAACCTCGGTCTCTCGTGAGGAGTTCAATGTGGCCTTGGAGACATTGAAAACCTCCATGACGACTGAGGTTGAAAGCATGTTTACTAAATTCCTTGAAGGGCTTAAACAATCCACCGCACCGTTGGAAGTGGGTAATCCCACCGACAAGGTGACGGATGCTACCTCCGATAAGGGGGAAGCTAGTAGTGAAAAGGCTCCTTCTTCTAGTGGTAAGAATGGCACCGGCATCTTTGCTCATGTGGAACCACCACTTGTTTATGGTGGACCGGTTCCTTCCACTCATTTGAATCATGCCGGTCCTCCCCCTGAGATTGTGAAAAATGAGGACTTTGATTCTTGGGTTTACCGCTTTAAACGTCATTTAAATCATGTGAACACTAATCTTTGGAGAATCATTGAAGAAGGTTTCTATCCGCATGATCCAAGCAACTTCACTCCTCGAGAAGCCGCGGATAATAAATTCAATGAGAATGCTCTCTTCATCATTCAAGATGTAATTCCACCCGAAGACCTACCTCATCTTCGGCCCTTCGCCTTGGCCAAAGATGCATGGCTTTGTGTTGTCTCACTCTACCGGGGAAGCGCAATCATTCAACGCTCCAACTATGAAGTGGTGCAAGATGAGGCTGATGAGTTTGCAATGAAAGAAGATGAAGAACCTTGTGAGCTTTATCGGAGAGTAACCAAATTCGCGGTCTCACTCCGAGATCACGGGAGCAAGGACACGGATGACAATTGGATCAAGCGCAAATTCCTTAAGGAAATGATGCCCTACCACAAGGCCATGTCCTCCATCATTCGTCAAAGGCCGGACTTCCACACTTTGACCTCAAGCGAAGTGTTGGATAAGTTTGTGGCCATGAACATTTTGGACAAGACCTCCGACAATGTGGTGCTTCGTTCTCAAAGGGCAAAGAAGCCCAACCTTGCATTGAAGGCCAAGCTCTGCGTTGAAGAAGAAGAAGAAGAGGAAGAAGAGGAGAGCAACCCCGAAGATACGAAGTATGCATATCATGAACACATGGCACTTGCTTCAAGGCAATTTTGGAGCAAGAAAAACTCAAGGCCAAACTTTAACAAAAACAACTCAAGTGGCACGAAGAGCAAGCAATGTGTAAGGACTTGCTACAATTGTGGCAATGTGAGTCATTTTGTTGCGGAGTGCCCGTATGAGAAGAGGGAAGACAATGGTGGCAAGCTCACCCGAAAGGACAAGGCCAAGTCATTCCCCAACAAGAGCAACTTCACCAAGAAGACTCCTCCCAAGGCATTGGTGGTACAAGAAGAGTACAATGAGGATGATGACGATGATGAAGATGGTGAGTCGGTTGCCATGGCCTCAGTTGCCATTGCGACGACTCCACGGGTGTCTCTCTTCGACTCACCCAATGAGAGCATCATCGCCAAGTGCCTCATGGTTAAAGCCACCAACAAGGTAACCTATAACATCAAAACTACCATCATTAATCATCCTTCTTCGACGGATAGCATTGATGAACATGAGGGAGCTAATGTGGAGGTGAATGAGTTTGATGCCTTTATGGGCAAACTTAAGGGTAAATCTAAGAAGCACTTTGTTGCTCTCTTGGAACAACTTGGTGAAGCCAATGACATGATCGAGGCTCACGAAGATACCATCTCTAAGATGGAAGGGCATAGTCATGACTATGCCGATGAGATCTCGGATCTTTCCAATGCTCTTGAGGAAGATCGTGGTCTTCGTTTGGCTCTTGAGGAGTCACACAACGTTGATCATGCTAAGTTAAAGAAATATTTTGATCATGTTCTCATTGTTTCTCGTGTGCTAAACTCCGAGAAGGCCGAACTTGAGGTTGATCTTGCTAGACTCAAAGAGGAGTTTGATCTACTTGACAAGGCTCACAAGGTCTTGAAGGGTGCTCATGGTAGCCTCAAAGAGTCTCATGATCAACTTCAAGTAAAGCTAACCAAGGAAAAAGCCACTTTTCCTCGTATGATGTTAATTGATAATGCAAATGCTACTAACCCTTGTTGTGAGCATGTGCATCTTGTTGAGGAGAACACTAAGCTAAAGGTGCAACTTGAGAAAGGTCTTGCAACTTGCATACAAGGCAAGAAGAACCTCAACGACCTCTTGACCAACCAAAAGGGAGTTGTGGCCAAGGAAGGGGTTGGGTACGTGCCCGAGTCCAAGAACAAGAAGAAGAATGACAAGACCAAACGACCTCCTCCTCTCATGCAAACCTTTGTGAAGGAGGGAGAGAGTGCTTCCAAGGAGAAGAAGAACAATGCGAAGGGTGGCGGTGTCAAAAAGGGCAATGACACCCCTTCCATCAAAGCCGACTACTTTAATCCTTCTTATGTGTTATGTCGTGCTAGTGATGGGCATGTCTATGCCAAATTTTTTGGTTCTCCTCATGAGTACATTGAATGGTCTATTTGGGTTCCAAAGACCCTTGTTACTAACATCAAAGAACCCATTACAAAATGGGTACCTAAAACCAAGCATTGATCTCTTGTAGGTGTTTGCTTCCGGTGGGGGTCATGGTTGCTCGATAGCGGAGCTAGAAATCATATGACCGGAAGCAAGGACTTGGTGGTGGGCGTGCACAAGATTCCATCTATGCCCACCAATGTCGAGTGGGGTGACGCCTCATCTTCTAAGGTACTGGGACATGGCAAGGTAGTCATCTCTCAAGATCTTACGATCGAGAAGGTCATGCTTGTTGAGTCCCTTGCGTACAATTTACTTTCCGTTTGTCAACTTGCAATCATGGGCTTTGCCACTTTCTTTGATATTGATACCGTGGCCCTCTTGTGGAGCAAGACTCTTAAAGTAGCCTTTGTTGGGCATGTCGAGAATGGTCTATATGTGATTAACTTTTCAGAGCGACCCGCTAAGACCGCGACATGCCTAATGGCTAAAGTTGATGTGGGATGTCTTTGGCATCGCCGTCTAGCCCATGTCAATATGAGATCTTTACAAAGTCTTCTCAAGGGGGACCATGTCCATGGACTAATGAATGTTAGTTTTGCTAAAGATCGTGCTTGCAGTGCTTGTATCAAAGGAAAGCTACATGAGAAGGCTCACCCTCCCACGACTATCATTTACTCAAAGAGGCCTTTGGAGCTCCTTCACTTGGATCTATTTGGGCCTCCATCCTTCGATAGTCTTGGGGGTAGGAAGTACTGCTTGGTGATTGTGGATGACTACTCAAGATACACTTGGGTTTATTTCTTCAAGACGAAGAGCGAGACCCAACAAACTGTCATTGACTTTGCAAATGAAGCACAACGTCAACACAATGCAAAGATCTTGACAATAAGAAGTGACAACGGCATCGAGTTCAAGAACTACACCTTGGATGAGTTTCTTAGTGATGAGGGGATCAAGCATCAATATTCCGCACCTTACACCCCTCAAAAAAATGGTGTTGCGGAGAGGAAGAACCGGACGTTGATGGATGCGGCAAGGACCATGATGGCGGAGTTCAAGTCTCCATACAACTTTTGGGCCGAAGCCATAAACACCTTGTGTCATGCATCCAATCGGCTCTACCTCCGCAAGGGCTTGAACAAGACTCCATATGAGATACTCACTGGTAACAAGCCCAACCTTAAGTACTTTTGGGTGTTCGGGTGTAAGTGTTTCATTCTCAAGAAAGGTGTTCGGTTGTCTAAATTTGAGGCTAGAGCTTATGAGGGCATAGTTGTTGGTTATGCTACAAACTCTCATGCTTACCGTGTCCTTAATAAATCCACGGGACTTATTGAGGAGACGTGTAATGTGGAGTTTGATGAGAATAACGGCTCCCAAGTGGACCAAAGTGGCACTTGTGATGTAGGTGATGAAATTCCTCCTCAAGCCATAAGAAGAATGGGTGTTGGTTTTATCCTACCCATTGAGGAACCCCTTGTGGCCGAAGGAGAAGGACAATGCTCCACTCAAGTGGAGCCATCACCAACCCAAGGCCCACACGCTTCCGAAGAACAACGTGAAGGCCCTCATCCTCAAGAACAAGACCAAGGACAAGATCATGCTCAAGACGGTGTTGACACACCAAGTGATGCCCGAGGTCAAGTTCTATCCTCCGAGCAAGTTCAAGAACAAGAGCAAGCTCAAGATGATCAAGTGACCACTCCTCGTCTCACCCCCGAGGAGGAATTGGAGTGTCGTGCCGCCAAGGTTGCTTCCAAGCTCTCCACCAAGGATCATCTCATGACGAATGTGCTTGGAAGCTTAAGAAAGGGGCTAAGCACTCGTAGATAATTAGCAAACTATTGTGAACATCACGTGTTTGTCTCTTATGTCGAACCCCACAAGGTCTATGAGGCGCTCGAAGATCCGGATTGGCTCAATGCCGTGCATGAAGAACTCAACAACTTCGAGCGCAACAAAGTGTGGAGATTGGTGCCAAGACCGACGGGGAACCACAATGTCATTGGAACCAAGTGGATATTTAAGAACAAGCAAGATGCCCATGGGATTATCATTCGCAAGAAGGCTCGTTTGGTAGCACAAGGCTACTCCCAAGTCGAGGGTATCGACTACGGTGAAATATTTGCTCCCGTTGCTCGTCTTGAATCCATTCGCATGTTGATTGCATATGCTTCTCATCATAACTTTAAGTTACAACGAATGGATGTGAAGAGTGCTTTTCTTAATGGTCCTATTAATGAATTGGTTTATGTCAAGCAACCCCCTAGGTTCGAGGATCTCTACTTTCCCGATCATGGGTATCAACTCGATAAGGCATTCTATGGTCTTAAACAAGCCCCACGTGCGTGGTATGACCACCTTACCGAGTTGTTACAAGACCATGATTTTGAAGTTGGGCTAATCGACCCCACTCTTTTTACTAAGAAGGTCAAAGGGGAGTTGTTTGTGTGCCAATTATATGTTGATGATATTATCTTTGGTTCCCCTAACAAAGTTTTCAATGAGGAATTTGCCGCTCTCATGACCTCAAAGTTCGAGATGTCTTCCATGGGAGAGTTGAAGTTCTTTCTAGGGTTCGAAGTGAAGCAAAGAAGAGAAGGAACATTCATCAACCAAGCCAAATACACTCAAGACATGCTCAAGAGATTCAAGCTAAGTGTTATCAAGCCGGCTTCCACTCCAATGCCCACCAAGTGCCAACTTGACATAGATCCCAATGGTAAAGCGGTGGATCAAAAGGTATATCGCTCCATGATTGGATCCTTGCTTTACCTTTGTGCATCTAGACCGGATATCATGTTGAGTGTGGGAATTTGTGCACGGTTTCAAGCCGCACCTAAGGAAAGTCACTTTGTGGCGGTCAAACGAATCTTTCGATAGTTGGCTCATACCCCAAACTTTGGCTTATGGTACCCAAGAGGAGCAAACTTCAAGCTTGTAGGGTATTCGGATTCCGATTGGGCAGGAGACAAAGTGGATAGGAAGTCCACTTCCAGAGGGTGCCAATTCCTTGGTTGCTCTTTGGTAAGTTGGTCTTTCAAAAAAACAAAGTTGTGTGTCTCTCTCGTCCACCGAAGCGGAGTATGTAGCGGACGGTAGTTGTTGTGCACAACTCTTATGGATGAGGCAAACTTTAAAGAATTACGGTGTCATTTGTGACAAAGTGCCTCTTTGGTGTGACTATGAAAGTACCATCAAGATCTATCTCAACCCGGTGCAACACTTCAAGACAAAGCATATTGAGATTCGGTATCACTTCATCCGGGATCACATTAGGCGAGGAGAGATCGAGCTCAAATATGTCAACACTCATGATAACCTTGCAGATATTTTCACGAAGCCCTTGGATGAAGCAAGATTTCACGAGTTAAGGCATGAGCTAAATATCATTGATTCGAGCAATGTGACTTGAACCCTTGCACACCCCACCACACTCAATCTGTTGTCTAATTTAGATGTAGGCATGGACATAGGGGGAGTGTTGTTCTCTCAATGAACTCTCCCTCCCCCCTTTATGCATAAATTGATTAAGTCTTTCACAATTAGCCATTGTTGATGGTACTTGTGCTTCAAAGACGAGTTTTGTTCATGGGCCCAAGGTTAAAATCTTCGCGGCGCCATACCTCTTGACTCAAACATAGGTGGCCTCGGCCACCGCCCTCTCTTGAAGAGGTGTGTCTTGGCCTCTTGCTGGTGTGGTCTCTCTTCTTCTTGCCTTTTGTTCTCTTTTTTCTCTCGAGCTAAGCCATGTTGTTTAGTTGCCGTGGCGTGCTGGGCGGTACTACCGCTAGTGGTGCACGGTACTACCGCTTATACACGGTACTACCGCCCCCAGCGCTGTACTACCGTTGTGAGACGGGACCAGGGAGTTATATCGGGTGACGGTGTCCTGGACTAGGGGGTACTCACCACGTCATCTCCCGATCTATTAGATTGGGCCGAGGACCCCCATGGCCGTATACTCATGGGCCAGTTCGGACAGCTGCCGCATACAAGGAAGATTCCACAAAGACTTGGCGATCAAGACAAGGACTCCTCCTCACCGGCGTATTCGGCTAGGACTCTTGTTATCCTAGGCCTCTGGTGCATTATATAAACTGAGGCCAGGCTAGTCGATAGACAACATACAATATATACAACAATCATACCATAGGCTAGCTTCTAGGGTTTAGCCTCCTTGATCTCGTGGTAGATCTACTCTTGTACTACCCATATCATCAATATTAATCAAGCAGGACGTAGGGTTTTACCTCCATCAAGAGGGCCCGAACCTGGGTAAAACATTGCGTCCCTTGTCTCCTGTTACCATCCGGCCTAGACGCACAGTTCGGGACCCCCTACCCGAGATCCGCCGGTTTTGACACCGACATTGGTGCTTTCATTGAGAGTTCCGTTGTGTGATCGACAAAAGGATCGATGGCTCGCCTGCAGATCAACTACGACTTCGGCATCTTCATCACCAGCTCGACTGGTCACCTTGGTTCGACCAAAAATTGTGCCCCGTGTTCGGATCACCATGTACGGACGAGGGCCTTCATCAAACATCAACTCCGATCTATCAAGATCACGGAGGAATCATCTATGGAGCTCGGGGGCTCAACGTCAACATTGCCCTCAAGCGACCGTGCTGTTTTTCTGGACAGCGAACTCGTATCTACCACCACCACCTCCTCAAGTGTCGCTTTGACGATCGCTTTGGTGAAATTGTGCGGAATTGAGTCTACAACAACCCTGGAAAATTTCGTCGAGTTCCGATGGAGAAATCTCTGGCAATCCACGATATACCGGAGCCCTGTCAAATCTGGACGGGAATTTGGATGAGTTTAGGGCATGGTGTCCAGCTTCTAGCTCGGACGTCCTTTGGAAGATCCAACCATTGATCGGCTGCGGAATTCCTGTATATACCACCTCTCAAAATTTCGGCTCGATCCGACCGTCCAAACTCCGGGAACCTTCCGATTAGTGCATCACTTTTCGGATCTGTTTTCTGCGCGAAAACGAATCCGACCCGAGTTTATCTTTTTTATGAACAGGATTTCGGACATCCCTTTTGAAGGAAGTTTTGTATGGGGTATTGTGTTTTGTTCCCGAACACATCCCACTAACTGTAAGATCTTTTGAACATGATCTTCAACATAATGCTGGTGTCAAATCAGTCCGGCAATATTACTCCACGGCTGCCGACCTGCGCTAGACACGGCGTCACTTTGTTGAGCCGAGCTCAACTTCTTCGGATCATCATCTCGGTAAGCCGAACAAGAGCCCGGCATCGCGAAGGATAAATCATCACCAACATCGCCGCCCCACGGATTACACGGAGCGGGCATACTGGCATCGCCGCACGGTCGCTTCATCAAGCCGGCATCGACCACGTCACGACCTGCATCGACAGGGCCGCACTATTGCTTCTTCAAGCCGGTGTCCATCACGCCGACCTACTTCGACTCATCGGTTGACATCGAGGCTTCGACATCTCGGCTGGACCGGGGGCTTCGCCATCTCTTCATCAACCTACTCCGGACACTTCGGCGTCACTAGCCGACCAGCTCCGTCACGTTAGCTGGGCCGAGGGCTTTGCCTCGGCGAGTCAACCTTTACTGGCATTGCCATGCCGTCGTTTTATCGCCCATCAGGCAATGGGTGTGCGGAGCGGGTCCCAATTTTAGGAATCACCTTCCTTCGGATTGCTACAATAAATAAATCAGGTGCTATTAATCCCAGTATTTTTTGCTTATTTGGGTTCATTTTTCCCAAAGAATTATTACTCTGGTTTGTCCGTCATATGTACACAGGTCTATCAAATGGTGGCCGCATTAACGAAGTCACATGGTGGTTCGGTCAGTTTCCGTACATAGTCCAGCGAACGCCGCACTCGGAGCTCGGACCGACCTGCGAATTCAGGCTTTGCCACGCCTTTACCGCATCACGCCGACGCCCTGCATCGACATTGACTTCGGCGCCAGGCCATATTTCTTTTATTACTCACTTTGCATAAATTATTTATTATGCAACGATTTTTTTAATTATCATTATTACTATTATCTCCGCTTTGCACTATTTTTTGTGCACAGGAAAATGATCCGGGGACTTCGGCGTCACTCTGCCGGTCAGCATTGATCGTGCTATGTCACCACTTCGGCGTGTCAAGCTCTCTGCTCCGCCACCTCGGGACCGGCTTGAGGGATGGAACCTTGCCCCGCATCAAGCTCGGACCGCGTCATCAATACCGAACACATTAACCAGCTAAGTCGCTTTCATGCTCAAAGCTTTAATTCAAACTTGTGTTCGGTTTGACCAAGCATTATACTTTTTTGGAAAAAAGTTGCTTCTAAAAAATTTCCTTGTCCAAACTTTGTTTGTGATGCATAAATTTAAATACCCCGTTTACTTGGGGGCTTCCTTTATGAAGCTTTTCCTGTTGCATATGATTATACTTGTACGGCTTCGTTCCTTGTTCGTGTATTACGCCACAATATGCACCATATTGACTTAAGCGATTTGCAAGCTGGGTTGCCTCGCTCCTGTGTTTACCCCTACGTTCCCGATTGTTCGGCTAGGGAGTAAAGGGAGCACCTCTGCGATTGTCACGATCGGGTCACCCGAGCCGGACCTCAGACTGGGTGAAGCCGAAAGCTAGCGCTCTTATAGTTATCCAATGATGGTCGGCACACAACGGAACTCATGAGTACAAAAAATCTATTGCACAAGTCTCATAATAACAATGAGCACCGAAGAAAGGTATCGGTGGGGGTACTATTTTCTTCGAAGATGCTTCTTACTCTTCGCAGTAATATAGCATAAGTTCCCTGAGCGCGCTTTGTCTGTTACAGCCTTATGGCCTGATTGCCTGGTTATTGGAAACACCGTCGATATTCTCTACCGATGGAGTACATAACACTTTTCGGTCCTTAACCGAAGAGGGAGAAGCCAACGGTCGGTTAAGATGCGTTTAAAGTTCGGTTGAACATAGATATGATATAAGTACTTCGGTACATGCAATCATTCTTCTACCCAAGTCACTTGGGGGCTCTTAAGTTTATTTGAGCCGTTTTATAATAAGTGTTCTTCTTCTCAGTCGTTGCAAAGTTCTATTATTATTATTTATCACTCCTTTTTTCGACGCGAGTGTGCGGTCACTAGCCGGGGAGCCTAATTTCTCTCTCAAAGCCGCTAGAGTTTAGTTTGCTAAACTGGCCTAATGAGAAGTACTCCGCCCTCGGGATAGGAGGTTGAAGCCGTAGGCTGACCCGCTTGAAGTCTTGAGATAGGATGTGTCATGTTAAAGGACGACAGAAGCACTTCTTTTTTCTAAGACCAATTTTCGAATTGGCACCAAACACTTGATCTTGTTCGGACGTCATGTTTTTACTGACGTTTCTTGGTTTTCCAAGCTTTTTGGCACTTTTAAACTATTTGTGCTTTTCCAGCATTAGTCTCGCAGTGCAACGTCGGACACCTTTAGGGATTCGGCAAAAACATTTTCAGATATTGTTATATATGCATCAGTTTCGAATTGTGTCTTCGGGCAATAGTTGGGTTGCCCGGCTCCTGCACTTGCTTCCTACATTCCGTTTTGTTCGGCTAGGCGTGCAAAGGGAGAACCACTGCGATTGTGCTTCCAGCTCACATGGTTAAGCACCTCAGTGGAGAAAGCCGAAAACTGACTGTCACAATAAGCGTAAACTGGTCAGCGATCCGATGACTATGACGGGCCATTCATAACATTGGCCGAAGTGTTTACGGCTTGACCTCGACTGTCGCCGAACACTACCGGGGGCTATTAACTGGCCTCCCAAACTAAATCCTCGATATTTTGCTCTTACATTCGAGCTGAGGTTTCATGATCATGCTTAGCATGACAACCCAAAGAAAGGAACCGATAGCGGGACTATTTTCTTTGGAATACATTTCTTTTGTTAAACAGTAATATAACATATCTCTCTGTGTACCTTTGTTTATAAAACCGTATGGCCAGATTGCCTTGTTTGTCGTAAATCTTTGCCCTCATAAAGGCTTTATAAAGTAGGACAAACACTCCTCGGCTACTGGCCAAGGAGGTGGAAGCCGATGGTCGGTCAACAAAGTTTTGTACAATGCAGATCCGAGCATTAATGACGTAAAGTACTTGGATACATAGAGTCATTACACATAATTTGTGATTTTACTATGGATATTGATTCTTAATTCGGCCACCCGTGCCCGCATTAAGGCTCGGGGGCTACTGGGCTTCGGGCTTATTATTTACAAATATTAAAGGGGCACATCGATCCCCTGATCTGGTGTTACCACCCGACTAGTGTCTTCGGGGCTACTGCATTGCTTGTCCAATGCAGAAAATTTTATGTGCAATATAGTTTCCGAGGAGATTTTGATCCTCAGGTTGGTCGGCCGGACCCAACCTGAGTCTCGAGGATTGAGCACGCCGCTTTTAGTGTCCCGAGGTATTCTGCCGAGCTTGGACTTGATCCTCAGGCCGATTTTGCAAATCAACTTGAGTCTCAGTGGCTACTAGGATCAGCGGTCTTACGTCATCCTTCAGGTGCATCTCGGGTTTTAGACCGATACACACCTTGAGGGCTACTGGCTATATATCTCGGCAGAGAATAAATTGCACCAACAAAAAATATTCACAAAAATCGGCCCACATTCGGGGTGGTGCACCACCTCGGAAGCAGTCCGGCATAAAGCTCGGGCGCTAGTGGCTGGCTCCATAGAGGGCATTTTCGGCATTAAGCTCGGCTAAACTCCTTCAAACTTTTTTGAACCAAGGTGATATGACACCTCAGATATAGTCCGGCGTTGGAGCTCGGATACATAGTCCGGCGTTGGAGCTCGGATACATTCCGGCGTTAGAGCTGGGAAGCGGTCTGGCGTTGGTGCTTGGCTGCAAAAGATACCTCGAATGCAGTCCGGCGTTGAAGCTCGGACGCTAGAGGACGTTGCCACCCGGGAACAACTTCAAACCCGAGGTGTGGCATAAAAATAACAAGGCATTGATAAAGGCCAGAAACTTAAAGGGGCTCCTCGGATACCCGACGTGTAAACTCACCGAATGCATTTCGGCGATCCTCAAGATCGAAGATGAGAAGATTTGTTGAACCAGTTTTCAAGACCGTCAACCGAAGATGAAGAACAGTTCGGAAGAATCGAGGAGCATCCCTAACTTGAAGACCGGTTCAGGGGGCTACTGACGGTGTCCTGGACTAGGGGGTACTCACCACGTCATCTCCCGATCTATTAGATTGGGCCGCGGACCCCCATGGCCGTATACTCATGGGCCAGTTCGGACAGCTGCCGCATACAAGGAAGATTCCACAAAGACTTGGCGATCAAGACAAGGACTCCTCCTCACCGGCGTATTCGTCTAGGACTCTTGTTATCCTAGGCCTCTGGTGCATTATATAAACCGAGGCCAGGCTAGTCGATAGACAACATACAATATATACAACAATCATACCATAGGCTAGCTTCTAGGGTTTAGCCTCCTTGATCTCGTGGTAGATCTACTCTTGTACTACCCATATCATCAATATTAATCAAGCAGGACGTAGGGTTTTACCTCCATCAAGAGGGCCCGAACCTGGGTAAAACATTGTGTCCCTTGTCTCCTGTTACCATCCGGCCTAGACGCACAGTTCGGGACCCCCTACCCGAGATCCGCCGGTTTTGACACCGACATCGGGGCAGGGGGAGGTTTCTTCTCCCTCATACCCATTCGCTTCGCCCCCTCGTTCCTCTTCCTCTCTCTCCAGCCACGCATCACCGTGGGAGGGCTCCGGCGGATCTTCGTCTCTGAGGGTCCCTCTCCATTTCCTTCGGTGCAGTCGATCCCCACCTCATTCTCTTGCCATGGATGCCGGTATTGCCCCTGTTTCTTCTCTCCTTTTGTCTCGTTTTCAGATCTTGCATCTTAGGGGCAATGGTGGTTGCATCTCTAGATTTTTGGCTAAATCTAGGCTTGAGTAGGTTGGAGAAGGCAACTAGGCTATCTAGATTAGAGTTTGGTAGGAATATTTTTGAATTTGGCAGGCCGGTAGTGCCGGATCTGACCACGGTAGTAGGGAACTGTTGTTTCCCCGCCTCGAGCGGTACTACCGCTCTCTTTGCAGTGGTACTACCGCTTGGGCGGTACTGCCGCGTGCATGTCGTGGTACTACCGCTGCCTGCCAAGTTCCATCATGTTCCTGCCATACATTGATCCTTTTGTTGTGTTTGTTGGTTTATGCTCGTTCTTTCTGGTTGTTTTGCGTGTTCTTGTGTTTGGTTCCAGGTGATGAACATCCTGAGCCTCAAGCTCGTCGTGTCAACCCCGGGCGTGCAACATCAAAGCGCTACCGCACCTCTGAGCCAGCAGGTGGTTCCTCTAGCACTCAACCGCCACCAGCAGGCGCATCCGCAAGTGCTCCTCCACCACCTCAGCAGTCGAAGAGATCCGCCAACAAGCCAAAGGGAAAGACTGTGACTGAGATGACTGCCAAGTAGTTTTGGGAAAAGCGTCACCGCAACCCCTATGAGGCGGACCAAGATCCCACTTTGGTCAACCGCCCGTTCTGGAACCGCTTTTAGTTTGACATCTATTTTGATGTGATCAAGGCCAAGAAGAATATCTATGTTGATGTTCGCTCTATCGACACTGATGCCATGGAGAAGGACCCTGAGTACTTTGGCAAAGCCCTTCAGATGTGTACTCAGCTGAACATTCTCAGGATCATGCAGTTCAAGAAGGATTTTGATGCAGATCTGGTGGCTCAATTCTTTGCTACCGTTCATCTTGGAACTAATGCCGACAGGACTCTGACTTGGATGACCAATGGCAAGTTGCTTTCTGTCAAGTGGAAGGCCTTCATGGAGTTACTTCATGTGGAAGATCAAGGGCTTGAGACTCCAGTAGGCTTTCGCCCTCACCGCAATGCTACATCCACTCACAAGCAAGCCCTTTGGCCCTACTGCACTGTGAAGGTTCACCCAATGACCAAGAAGGAAACCTATGAGCTGTCTACGTTTCTGGACATTCTTCATTGTGTCTTCCGTGAGACTCTCTTCCCTCGCATCTGGAATCTGGATCAGGTCCACTCCTCTCTCGTGGACATGCTTCTTTTCTGCCAGCATGAGAAGGAAGCAAACACTGGAGAGAGCCTGGACATTTCTCATGTTATGTGGTCTGAACTTCTCTCTGCCGTTTCTGAGCGCAAGTGCCCGATATATGGTCCATTCATCATGAGGCTCATTGAGAAGGCATGGGCTCGTGTCTATCCCAGAGTGTTGCTGGAAACTGGAGACTTGGTTTATCATGAGATCAAGCGTCTGAGGAAGAAGGACAATTGGGGCACCCCAGCGCCTAAACCCGGGGGTCCATCTACTGTTGCTGCTGCCGTGGAGGCTGAGGGTGAGGCTGCAACTGATGATCACGAGGAGGACTTTGGGCCCGCTAGTGCAGAACCTTCTTGGGCAAAGAAGCTTAAACACAAGATGAAGAAGCTTTTCTGCATGGAGTCTCATGGTCAGTACATGACTCATGTGGGTGAGAAGCAGGCCAGGGTGCGCCACCTGGGTGCGACCATTGTCAGCGGTTCTGAGGGACAGGTCACTAAAGAGGAGGAATGGATTCACCAGCATTGCCCTTGGACTGATTCAGACGCCGAGCAGTTTCCGACCAACGACGGAGATGCAGATGATCACGCTGAGATGTGATGTTCGAGATCCTCAGCTTGCCATCACTTGGAGCCGTAGCAATGCTCTTTGCCCTTTTGGTGTCTCGATGCCAAAGGGGGAGAGAGTTTAGGGATTTGGGTTGTTGCTGTGTTGCGAGTGTGTCTTTGTGTCTTGTGTTTTCTCGTGTGTTTTCTAGTTGTCTTTGCTTGGTTTGGTTCAGTGCCAGTGAGACCTAAGTTCTAGTCATATGGTGTGAGACATATGCTCCCTATCGCTACCTTATTACTTATGTCTATTTAGTACTGTAGTATCTTATGAGTTGCATGCTTATCCTATGTTATACCCTTCTCTCTTATATCCTGTGCTTTGAATTGTTGGACTATAAAATATAGGGGGAGTGTTGATCCGAATGTGTATGTCTTGCATTCCAAAGGCTCCACTAACTAGGTGCACACATTCAGGGGGGCCCGTCTATATTTTGTAGTTCTAAGTATCCTTACTTTTATATATTTTCTTTGTGCGAATCCGTAGTTGTCATCAATCCACCAAAAAAGGGGAGATTGTTGAGGCATGTCTCTCTCGATGTGGTTTTGGTGATTGATGACAATGTGTTTGCGGACTAATCGTGTGCTTTGAGCGTTTCAGAGATTCATCCTTGGCACGAAACGATTTCTTCCCCTCGGAGTGTCATTCAAGATGGTGTAGCTCTTTCGTTTCTCTTTCGGTGGTCTAGTTGCGTAGAGGGCACCGTACTATCAAGAGGGGGTCCGTTGTGGTATTGCTTGGGTGGAATCAACACATACACTTCCGCTTCTCACCCTCAGAGCTCTTCCGCTTCAATGGAGAGATCTTTTCTCTACTTGTGTGTCTTGTCTGGGTCCCAGCGGTAGTACCGCTGAGGGGTCATAGGCGGCAGTACCGCTCTGCGACGGTAGTACCGCCGGTGACTCCGCAGCTGTACTACCGCTGGCTTGCCAGGTTCCTACCGCCTCGACTCGAGGGCTCTTTTTCTCGTGTCGGGTTTTGCGGCACTAGTTGCAACAGTAGAGGCGGTAGTACCGCTTCTCAGCGATAGTACCGCCCTACCACCGCGGTAGTACCGCTCTGGGTCCAGGTCCCTGCTTCTCTCCTTTGCGCGGTAGTACCGCTAGTTGGAATAGTAGTACCGCTTCTCAGCGGCCGCGGTAGTACCGCTCTGGGTCCAGGTCCCTGCTTCCCTCCTTTGCGCGGCAGTGCCGCTAGTTGGAACGGCAGTACCGCTGGCTCTGCGGTAGTACCCCCCCCCCCAAGCGGTACTACCACCCTCTGCGGGGCTGTTTAGTGGGGCAACGGTTGGATTGTTGCCCCCACTATAAAAGGGGGTCCCCTTCTTCCCCGTTGACTCACCTCTTCCCTCTCAAGCTCCATTAATGCTCCAAGCTCCATTTTTGCCCGATCTATCTCTCTAGCCAATCAAACTTGTTGATTTGCTCTGGAGTGGTTGAGAAGGCCCCGATCTACACTTCCACCAAGAGATTTTCGATTCCCCCACCTATCCCTAGCGGATCTTGTTACTCTTGGGTGTTTGAGCACCCTAGACGGTTGAGGTCACGATGGAGCCATAGTCCGTTGTGGTGAAGCTTCGTGGTATTGTTGGGAGCCTCCGATTAAGTTGTGAGATTGCCCCAACCTTGTTTGTAAAGGTCCGATCGCCGCCTTCAAGGGCACCAATAGAGGAATCACGGCATCTCGCATTGTGTGAGGGCGTGAGGAGAATACGGTGGCCCTAGTGGCTTCTTGGGGAGCATTGTGCCTCCACACCACTCTAACGGAGACGTACTTCCCTTCAAAAGGAAGGAACTTCGGTAACACATCCTCGTCTTCACCGGATCCACTCTTGGTTATTTCTTACCTTTACTTGTGCAAGCTCTTTAGTGTTACTTCTCTTGTTTGCTTGTTTGTTTGTTATTATTGCATCATATAGGTTGCTCACCTAGTTGCACATCTAGACAACCTACTTTGATGCAACGTTTAATTTGGTAAACAAAAGTTAAAAATTGTTAGTTGCCTATTCACCCCCCCCCCTCTAGTCAACCATATCGATCCTTTCAAAGTGCATTGAACATCGATTTGAAAAAAGACTAAGCTACTGGAAGGGCAAGCTTATGTCTTATGCGGGGCCGACTCGTGCTGATAAACTTAGTTCTGACTAGTTTGTCGATGTTCATCTTATCTTTTTTTGAATTACCGGTAGCGGTACAAAAAGATTAGACTTTTATCGATTTAGTTTTTTCTCTCAAAGTGATGAAGTTAAAAAGAAATACAGATTGACCAGATGAGATATAATTTGCAGACCCAAAGACCAAAGTGTGTTAGGGATCAAGAAATTAGAAGTTCAAAATAGATGTCTACTTAGCAAATGGCTATTTAGGTTATCAGTTGAGACCAAGGGTGTGTGGGTACAAATTTTGCGTAATAAGTACCTACAACCTAAGACATTGGCCCAGGTTATCGCTAGACCTAATGACTCGCCGTTTTGAAAGGGGTTAATGAGAACGAAAGAAACATTTTTTCATAGGGTGATATTTATAATTGGTAACGGTAACACGACTAGATTCTAAGAGGATGCATGGTTAGGGGAGACACTCTTAGCCTTACAATATCCCACTCTGTATAATATTGTACAATGTAAGGAAGCTTATGTTGCTACAATATTACAATCGGTCCATGTTAATATCCAATTCAGGAGGTCTTTGGTGGGGAAACTTGTGGCTGCACTTGATGCGTAGGTTGATGGATGTTCAACTTTCTGACCAGCCAAATGCCATTCACTAGAAATTATCTAGGAATGGTAGCTTCACGGTGAAATCTATGTACTTGGACCTAATTGATATTAGGCCAATCCTAAGATCACTACATATCTGGAAGATTAAAGTTCCGTCTAAATTAAAATTTGCATATGGTTTGTCCACAAGAAAGTGATTTTAATGAAGGGTAACTTGGTAAAGCGAAGATGGGTGGGTAGTTATCGATGTTGTTTTTGTAACGAGAATGAAACCATACAACACCTCTTTCTCGATTGTCCGTTAGTCAAACTTCTTTGGCGTACGATACATATAGCCTTCAACACTAACCCTTCAATTAGTATTAACGCGTTATTTGGGATTTTCCTAAATGGACTGGAATCAAATATTATGGGACGTATTCGGATAGGCATATGTGCACTATCTTGGGCTATATGAAACTGCAGAAATGATATGATTTTTAACTTTTTGCAGGTTATCTACAGAGGCACTGCTTGGATCTGTACGTGATCGTTACTCACTCGTGCGGACTCCAAGGAGATTTTGGTTATTGGGTACCACCGTTAGCACGGGTTATCTTCAACCGATTTGGATGGCGAGCTAATAAATATAGGCTAGGTGTTTAGTCATCATAGCCGGTTTCTCGCCGGCAGTGGCGGTTTTATTATTTTTACCTCTTTTGGTCTCCTTTTGTGAGCCAGTACTGAACCTTAAACTCTTCACACTTTTGTTTAATAAAATGGTTGCATGCATCATTCTGATGCAGAGACCGAAGGCTTGATATGTCAATTTTGTATCATATTTCCCTACTGTTATTTATAGCGTTTTCAATCAATATAACACTTTGTGGAGTAATTTAATGTCTTTTCTCTCATAATATGCAAGGTTTACACAAAGAGGGAGATTACCATCAGTTGAAATTCTGGACCCGAAAAAGCTATGTCAGAGATATCTATTCTGCACATCTCCAAATGAGCTGAAATTTTACGAAGATTTATTTTGAAATATATAAAAATTATTGGAGAAAATAAATACTAGAGGGGGCCACCCAGGTGCCCACTAGGCACCAGCACACGCCTACCTCGCCCCCCTAGCGCGCCCTAAAAAAGCTATGTCAGAGATATCTATTCTGCGCATCTCCAAATGAGTTGAAATTTTACGAAGATTTATTTTGAAATATATAAAAATTATTGGAGAAAATAAATACTAGAGGGGGCCACCCACGTGCCCACTAGGCACCAGCACGCGCCTACCTCGCCCCCCTGGCGCGCCCTGGTGGGTAGTGGGTCCCCTGACCAGCCTCCGGTGCGCATCTTCTGATATATAAGCCCATTTGCCCTAGAAAAAAATTAAGGAGAGGACTTTGGAAACGGAGCGTCGGCGTCTCGAGGCGGAACTTGGGTAGGAGCATTTTTGCTCTTCGACGGAGAGATTCTGTCGGGGATACTTCCCTCCAAGAGGGGGAAATCGAAGTTGTCATCATCACCAACAACCCTCTTATCATGGGAGGAGCAATCTTCATCAACATGTTTAACAGAATCATCTCATCTCAAACCGTAGTTCATCTCTTGTATTCAATCTTTGTATCAAACCTCAGATTGGTACATGTGGGTCGCTAGTAGTGTTGATTACATCTTGTAATTGATGCTAGTTGGTTTATTTGGTGGAAGATCATATGTTCAGACTATTATGCTATTCAATACCCCTCTGATTTTGAACACGAATATGTTCTGTGAGTAGTTACTTTTGTTCTTGAGGACATGGGAAAAGTCTTGTCATAAGTAATCATGTGAATTTTATATTCATTCGATGTTTTGATGATATTTATGTTGTGATTTCCTTAGTGCACTAGTGGAAAAATGACTTTATGTGAGCTCCATTACTCCCAGTTTGATAACGACCCGGTACTAATGTGACCATTAGTCCCGATTCCAAGGGCTAGGGGGCGGGCATCATTAGTCTCGGTTCATGGCGTGCCTCTAGTCCCGGTTTGTGTCACAAGCCGGGACTAAAGGGGTGGGGGCAGGCTTGGGCCCCCACGAGCACGTTTAGTCCCGGTTCGTGTCACAAAGCGGGACTAGAGGTGCAGCTTTAGTTCCGGTTTGTATAACCAACCGGGACTAAAGAGATCATTGTATATAGTGCTTCGTCCAGCCCGAGCCGAAGCTCTCTGTTTTTTCCCTTTCCTCTCTGTTTTCTTCCCCTCTTGCTCGAGCCCACCTTCATTTTTACCAAAATTTGTCAAGATTTGAAGGCACCCCATCCATCCAAGTGTTATGTGACCGTCGACTACATGACACTTCGTCATCTTTGGGCCTAAGGGAATGCATTAATGTGGATTGATTATTAGATGATGGGTTGCTAGAGTGACACAAGCTTAAACCCTACTTTATGCGCTATTCCGTAAGGGGCTAATTTGGATCCATATGTTTAATGCAATGGTTCGATTTTATCTTAATTCTTCTTTCGTAGTTGCGGATGCTTGCGAGAAGGGTTAATTATAAATGGGAGGTTTGTTCAAGTAAGATTAGCACCCAAGCACCGGTCCACCCACATATCAAATTATCAAAGTAGCGAACGCGAATCAAACAAACATGATGAAAGTGACTAGATGAAATTCGCGTGTGTCCTTAAGATTGCTTTGCTTATTATAAGAGACCGTTCCGGCATGTCCTTTGTTATAAAAAGGATTAGCCTATCTTGTTGCACATTTATTATCGTTACTATTACTTGCTCATTACAAATTATTTTGCTATCAAACTATCTGTTACCGACAATTTAAGTGCCTGTAGAAAATACCTTGCTGAAAACAGCTTGTCGTTTTCTTCTGCTTCTTTTTGGGTTCGACACTCTTATTTATCAAAAGGACTACACTAAATCCCCTATATTTGTGGGCCATCAAGGCTATCCTCTTTTCCAAAAAAATGCATCCAGTTGTAGGTAGCAACAACATTGGCACCAACAATAACAATGTATGTGGTTGGAAGATGCGTAGCAACAAGTGATTGTTTCTTGGGCATTGACGAAAAAGGATCTCCCCCGTTTTATTATATTATAAAGCGCCAACCACATAGCAAAGTAACGGTAGCAAGGTTCCGTCAGCCGGACCTGACAAACAGACATACAAGTACATAGAACAAAGGTCTTGCTGGGGAGCAGCACAACAATCCCCTAAAACGGGAAGGAAAAGCTAATCCAGCTCCGGCGGTGGCGGAGGTAGCGACGACTGGAGTGGAGGCGCGAGTCTGGAGGCGATGGAGCAGAGGTCGGTGATCATCCTGTAAAAAGCCACACAGTTTGTATACGGCGTCAGTGACACGCTGAGTAATACTGTGTTCAAACATCAATTTATTACGGACATTCCATAATGTCCACAACAGCGATCCGACCAACACTCAGAGGGAGGGAAGTGCAGAGCTAGGGAAGGTAAGAACTTCCGCAAGCATATCCGGAAGGTTAGTATGGCACCAACTGCCACCCACGATCTCGTGCATGCAACTCCATAAGAATCTCGCGAAGGGGCAAGAAAAGAAGATGTGATTCGAGTCTTCAGGGACTGAGCACAGAGGGCATAGGCCATCGGAGGGGCCATTCCGCTTAAGCACCTCCGTGCGAGACGGAAGGCCCCATTAGCACCAACAATAGCTATGTTACGAGTTTTGCGTGTTGGTACACCGTTTTCTCAAACTATAGGAGTATACCCTTTTTTTTCTTTGATCAGACGCATCCATGCTCCCGTTGACAACGTACTGCTGCTCCTATACAAACAAAAAGCCGGGCAGGGCAGGGCAGGCCGGGCCTGCTTTGAATGAACCGCCGAGGCGGCTGGCAAGCACTGTAGCGCGCTCTGGACCGGCCGGCCGGACGGGACGACAGACGCTGGGCGCGAGGCGAGCCAGCGGCGAAGCGACGCGGTGGGCACGTGTCGACCGGGGCCTGGCCGTGCCCCCGTCATTCCTTCCACGTACTCCACTCCACCCCTGGCCGGCTAATTAATGGATGAACGCCCTTCTCCTCCTTCCTCCGCCTTCCCTCTCTTTTTCCTTTCTCAGACACCGGCCGGTCTCTTCTTTTCTCACCTGATAAACAATACTAAATCAGATCCACTGGAACAGTGCCATGCGGCACGCCAGCACGCAGGGCCCGGCGTCGGCGTCTCCGGCTGTGGCATCTGCTGTCTGCTTCTTTGGTCTCTATGCAAGTACCTCCTCTGTCAAAAATTACAGGACGTCTACCAAAACCGTCTTATAGTTTGGGATTTGAGGTAGTATTTTCAAAGAAAAAACTTTCCCAGAGCCTCCTTCTCCTTGTGACTGCAGTAATTAAGGGCACGCTTGCCCTATATCAAATGCTCCGTCCCATCACAAATATGCAAAGATGTTTTGGATATTTTAATATGGACTACATACGGACTAAAATTAGTGAATAACATGGTAAAACTTGTCCATATGCATCTTGGTTTGCGAGGAAAACTTTTAATCTATTGATCGACTGTCAATGTTTGTACAAACAACAACAGAAAGTAAAAGATGCATTCAAGTTCGTAGACCACATAGCGACGACTACAAGCACTGGAGGAAGCCGAAGGCGCCCCGCCGTCATCGCCCCTCCCTTATCGGAGCCTGGCAAACCTTTTTGTAGTAGACAGTCGGAAAGTCGTTGTGCTAAGACCCCATAGGACCAGCGAATGATCACATCAACCGCCACTAATGAAGATATGCGTAGATAAGAATGGTCCAACCTATAGACACATGAACATAAACGAACAAAGATCTACATGGATTCATCGAAGACAAACGCCTACCGAATACTACGAGATCCGCTGAAGACAAACCTCCATGCGCCCTCCGATGATGCTGGAAGCACCATCAGAACGGGACTAGGTGGGGAAAATCTTATTCCATCTTCAGAGAGCCGCCACCGCCGCCTCGCCTCTTTGATCAAGACACAAACCCTAACAAAACTCAAAAACTCATCTAAAAACGGAGCCCTTCCACCGGCAAGGGTCGGAATCCACCGCACTTCCATGGCCCTAAGACTACAGAAGACGGGGTAGACCGGCGGCGGCGCCGACGGGAGGCAGGAGAAACCCTAGCGCTTGGGGTGCCCTTGCTGAGAGAGAGAGAGAGAGAGAGAGAGAGAGAGAGAGAGAGAGAGAGAGAGAGAGAGAGATTTGATTCCAAAAAAAAGATAGAGCATCTTACCTTTGTGGACGGAGGGAGTAGTTTGCTAGCCAAAATGTTGGTGGAGCTTTTGCTTCAAAATTGGCTACAAAGATGACAAAGAATGGTAGGTTGAATGTTGGCCATCATCCACACAAACACCCCAAAATTTTCAAAATTGCACTGAATAATAATCCCTAATATTAGTTGTCCTTTGCTCCGAAGTAACATTTGCTGAAGTTTTGCTTTCGAGTGCTCCGATTTCATAGGAATTAGGGCATCCACTCCACAATTCTTTTTTTTCACACAAGTTCGTTCAGGATCAAGCGATGTGTTCCATGTTTGATTCAAATGATTGTTTCTTGCAGTTCTTCTGCCGATCAAGTATCTACTTTTGCATGTTCATGGATTATATATATGCACTTGCATTCCCTCCTGCAAATTCACAAGTTTGTACCCTCAGCCCATCGGAAAATAAAAACCCACGGTTTAATGTCATCAACATCGAGGCATCTATGGCCATTTTGTTAGAGTTATTGCTTCTTGATCTTTTCTTAGGCAGTATGCTCATGGGGTGGTTGTGCGTGCGTGTTGTATACTTTGTGTTTCTCAACAACAGCAAAATCTATGTTTCTGCTGTGTCTTAATAAATTCCTATATGATCCAAAGAGGCCCCTAACTTTTGCTCACTTTAGTTTAATAAATGGATCAAACTTGTGTTATGTGAGAGGTCACATGTTATTCTTTTGTGTGTGTGTGTGTGTGTGTGTGTGTGTGTGTGTGTGTGTGTGTGTGAGAGAGAGAGAGAGAGAGATTTCCAATCTATTTACAGAGAACACTAAAGGTAATACAAATTACAATCAGGTCCATGGACCACCTAGCGATAACTATAAGCACTAGAGCGAGCCGAAGGCACACCGCCATCATCACCCCTCCCTCACCGGAGACGGGCAAATTACCTTGTTGTAGTGGACAGTCAAGAAATCGTCGTGCTAAGGCCCCAAAAGACCAGCGCACCAGAGCAGCAACCATCGATGAAGAGGTCACATGTTATTCTTACTAGATAATTGTCCGTGTGTTGCCAATGACATAATTTATACAACATGTGGTAAGACCCAGGGCAGTTGAGGTGACTTTTATGGGAAACCAGTGGGAGAAACCCATAGATGAAAGGGGAAAATCAAAACAGTGAAGGAGGAGGGGCACGCACATAGGGAGGTTGGACAAATGAAAGAGGTAAAGAGGGAAACACTATTATTTTTAAAATTATATAATTAGGTAGGAGAGGTCAGCAGCTTCGGCCGATGACTTTTCGCATGCACATTTAAATAAATGGTTATAAGAGACAACGTTCTTTTTTGAGGGATATAAAAGACAACATTGTTTTTTAGGGATACACAAAGACAACATTCATAAACAAAGGAAACCAATTTCCTACTAATTAGAAGAAAAAATAATGAAGTTTAACTGCGTGTTTACTGGGGCATCATTATTTGAATAGAGGTAGTAGACAAAGAGTATATGTTAGTTTTTTTTTTAGCAGTGAGAGTATATATTATGGGGAAGATATAGCACACGTGAGGGTGGATGCTCTTGTTTACAAGATTCAATGTTAGTTTATATACTTTTACATTTGGGGAAATCTAAAAAAAAGTGTGATGTAATATGATGTCGTGGTTTGAACTAAAACCACGACAAGAATAATGAAACGGAGGGAATGTTAGCTTATTCATTGAACAAAAGAGTATGGTGTTATGCATCTACGGGTATTTCTTCACTATAAACATTAACATCGCACAGAAGTATCACGCAAAAAAAAACACACACATCGCATAGTAATACATTTATATTTTCAGATATAAGAGCAACTCCAACAGGCCGACCCAAACGGACGGCGATTTCGTCCGCTTTTTGTCCGTTTGGGTCGGCCAGACGGACACAGATGCCCGCTTCTGCATTTGGGTCGGCGCCTGCGCCCAACGCTGGCCTGAGACCCATTTTAACGGCGCCAAGAAAAATGAACGCATGCATATTTAAAAAAAAGAGAAACAGCATTAATTAAACATTAAAGCCGGCCACGAAGACCGGCGAGAGTCCACGCGTCCACATTCGCATTTAAAAAAATAAAAACAGCCTAAACTACGAGGCGGCGCGCTGCCCTAGGCGTCGACGTCGTCGTCCTCGGGGTCCGTAAGGTCGATGAGCGTCGGCGCCGGCCCGGCCCAGGCGAACGCCGTGTTCTAGAGCGCCGCCATGTCGGGCTGTGCCGGCGCAGGCAGAGCATCGTCGCTGACGCGTGGGCCTGTCATCATAAATAAAGCTGACCGCATGGGCAACGAGTAATTGGACGGCTGCCATATGGGAACGCGGCGGATAGCGAAAAGGCGTGCGAAGCGTCCGTTCGGCATCCGCGCCGACGCATTTGGGACACAAATTTAGGCCGTAAATGCGTCGGCGCGGACGTGGTTTGGATTTGGGTCGACGCGTTGGGCCGCCGTTTTTGTCCGTGCCGATCCAAACAGACACAGATGGACGAAATGGGTCGGCCCTTTGAAGTTGCTCTAAAGGTATGCATTTGTTGTAGTATGTGGCCACAGAGTTAGGCGGCAAATTCGAATAGTTGCCATGAAAACCATGATCGAACAGTCTACTTTCTCAAATTGATCCTTTGGACGGTGGACGCCAAGTTATCGGCGCGTCCACACCTACGCCGCGCAGCAGGCCCGGAGCCAGTTTTTTGGCGAGACGTGTGTGGCGGAATCCTTGGCAGTTGGATAGAAACGAGCCGGGCGGTTGCTGCTGCGTCGCTGAGGCCCGGCCCGGCCGGGCCGGGCCGTTTGCTCCTGTGGGGTGGGGGCCTGTGGCCGTACCGGACGACTGTGCTAAAATTCCGGACCGGACACCATCAGTGCCGCTGTCTGCACTGTGCAAGGCTTTGATCAAAGGGTCTGCCACTCACACGTCCTTTTCGCGTACTCACAAGCGCTACTCCGCTTGGGCTGGGCCCCCATGGACAATCAATGCCGGCCTGACCCCCACCGGCCCACCCCCAGTGCATCTGTCATGTCATGTACCTGAGCCCCAAGCTTGGCATACACACATTTTCCTTTTACGGAGCGCACCGCGCCGTTTTTACCCCACCCCTTGCATTTTCTACCGCGTACGCGAACGAATGGCCGTGCCATCTACTCGTTGCATTTTATACTGTACGTATGATTCACATTCATGCATTTCTTGTAGCCCCTGAAGACACAAAGCTAGGTAAACACTTGTTAGAAAAATCTACTGCCGCTCAATGAAAAAAACTCCTCATCGTCGATGGTAAGCCGATTAATTAATTGGGCTGAAGGGTGTGATGTTATGCAAGTACGGTGAATTCTTCGCTATAACCATCGCCGTCGCGTGAAATTACACTTGCATTTTCAGATACAGCAACATGTTTTCGGCGGAATTAGAGATGGGAAATGGGAATTGAGGGATAAGGAGATTAATAGTTCACCGTTTGATTAAAGGAAATAGGAATTTAAGTGGGAAGGGGAATGAGAGTTGAGGAAGTCAATTCCCACCGATTTCTTCCTAAGAGGTACCCTGTTAATTCGTGAGCAGAGTTTTACCGCACCCCAATTCCCATCATATGCCAAACAAAGAAATGGAAGTAAAAATCTACTTTTCATGTCTAATTCCTTTATAAACACCCTTATGCAAACTCTCATTCCCCTGCCTAAGTGTTTACCAAACAAGCTGTAAACACATAGGCTGTAGACTCGTATCGTAGCATCTGCAGCCACACACAGTGACGCAGCAAATTCAGATGGTTGCCGTGGGAACCATGTCAAGACAGTGTCCTTCATCAAAGCTAAAGAAGAAAACTGCAATTTCAGAAGACCCCCAAGCTCCAAAGCAAATGTAAAGTAAAACCACACTCCGCATAGTGAAACAAACAAACAAACAAACAAAGTGAGAAACATCTCCCAGAAAACACTCACACGCACGGGCTAAGAAACCAGCCGGCCCGGCTGCTGTTGCTGTTGGCCGTATCCGACTCTGCTAAAATCCCAGCTATGTATCTCTCCTGTGTCATGCAACTGTATACACAAATCCAGCCAACACACACACAAGCATCGCCTGAGGAAGGGCACAGGCCGTTTTCACCAACCCGTTTCGTTTTCTACTGTACACACAGATGGTCATGCTACCTGCTTGCTGCGCCTGTTAACAGACACCGTCTGATGGGAGCACAGACTCCTGCTTCTATACGGTACCAGCCAGGTGGCGGTTCATTGAACGTGGGATTATCATGCTGCCACGTTCTGCTGCTGGAGCCACTCCTGGATGGCGGAGCGGAGGGCGATGTTGGGGATGAGCTCGTCGTGCTCGAGCGGCAGGTTGGTCATCGGGGACGTGTCGCTGCCCGTGCTGAACCAGCTCCGGATGAAATCGCCTTCGTAGGTGAAGCCATCCGCCGCAATGTGAGGGTCGTTCATCACATCCTGAAATTTTCACAACTGATGGTTAGCCAAAAGATAAGAGAGAGATTAATATGCTACACCCCAGGAGTTTCTGTAACAACACATTCACCTTTACGATCCAATTTATCAAGTACCGTTATCTAATTCAATTCATGTGCTCCTGAATAGGGAAAACTCAAGTGATTCCTTTTAACTCACCTGGGATATAGGGCAGATGAAGTACGACGGTATGTGGTTTTCATCCAGCACTGATCCCGAAGACGAAGGAGAAGCTGACGTTGCATTGCCCCTCATGGACTCGAGCGCCCTTATTGTTTCTGTGAGCTGGTGTTGAAGATTCTCATTGTGCTCGGTGGCTTTCTGAAATTCCTCACTGACCTCATCTTGCCGAACTTTAAGTTGTTGGAACTCTTGTTCTATTTTCGAAAGACATTCCTCAGCTTCTCTTCGTTGTTGGACTTGGTTTAAATATAAGTCCTCTGATGTCCTGGCCTGCAGAAATCAAAGCATCATTCATTTTTTGGTACACGAGTTCACTAATGTGCCTTCATGAAACACTAACAATGGCCCAGGAACTTTGTAAGAAGAAAGGGTGCATCCAGAGATGTGCAACATGTGAACCCTGGAGTTTAAATACGATGCCTTTTTGAAAGATGAAATGATTAAGATGAGAATTCTTTGGGACATCCTGGTGTTAGTTAGCCACTCCAGCATAAACAGAAATTACCATTCGTTCAGATTCAATCCGCCTCAAGCGCTCATCAGAGGCTTCCTTCTTGAGTGCTGCAGCTTCTTCCATGAGTTTTTGGAGTTTATGACGCAAATCATTATCTGAACTAACATTCCCCTGTTAGGATCATTGAGAGAAAATAATTAGTCACTTAGGGTAATACTCCCTCTGTAACTAGATTTTTTTAAAGGGGGTACAGTTCTAACTATTAACTACTCCCTCTGTTCCATAATGTAGTGCATACAGACTTTTTGAAAAGTCAAACCTCAAGTTTGTGGAGAAAAACATTTACATCTATAATGCCAAACATAGATCATTAGATTCAACATAAGATGTAGCTTCATATTTTATATATTTGGTATTGTAGGTATAAATAGTATTTCTATAAACTCGTGAAAGTTTGCAAAGTTTGACTTCTCAAAAAATCTCTATGCACTACATTATATAACGGAGGGAGTAAGAGCAGCAAGTTCTCATTGAGCTATCTTCATGCACCCCATACCGCCTGTTTAAGGTTTCTAAGTGCTACTTCTTACAGTTAAATTATATGTAGGCCAAGGACTACAGTCTACATCAGTCACACTGAACCGCATATGCAATACATGCACTTCCAAGAACTAAACAGAATCAAGTAATGATGGAATACTTGTTAAAAAGAAGTCAACTAGACCAACCAAGATGTCTTCCAAATCATCAGGCCCAACATCACCGCCATTAGATCTGTTAATGCATGCTGCACATCTAGGCCAACAAAACAAGTTAGTTCATGTTATAGTGTCAACAAAGCTAACAGAGGGTTGGAAAGCTACCTCCTTAAGCCATTAATTACAACGAGATTGTTTGGATCACACTTAAGACCCTCTATGTATGTTGCCAGAGCACTTTCATAATACTCCATCAGGAATTGTACATTCGCTTTACGCAAATAGCCCTTCAGGAAAGTGGGATCCAACTCAATACATTTTTCGGCATCTTCCAGACCTTTAGGCAGATTTCCTAGATAGATGTGGCATTGAGCTCTATTGCTAAAGACCTGGATAATCAGTTATAACAATAACATTAAAGCACAATATTACAAGAATCAGGGTGGCATGATAACGAGGGGCATGCATCACAGTAGATAATGTATAACAAATATGACAGGTCAAAGATGACATGTTTATTGAAGAACTGTTTTTATTAATCAGAGAATCTTCTATTTTCAGTGGAGATATAAATTTAACCAATGAGGTAAAGTTGCCTTCAGATATTATATGTAGTATAATCACCGTAAACCAAAATCCTTACTCTGGGATCATTTGGATTCTTTTCAATAGCTTCAGTATAGTGAGCTGTTGCTTCCTGATAATTTTTCCTCTGGAATAATTCATTGCCTGCAGCATGTGCACACACTCAGAAGTCAGAAGCAGTAGTTCGACATCACAATGGCATGCATGATACTAACTGGGATCAGGATATATCATGCTCGGAGAAAGAACATAGAACACTAGGAGCTATGTCCACTTGTTTTCATTTCAGTTATTCCGAACAATTGAGTGTTCGGTTGAGAGACCACCTCATCCCAGGATGATTTGTCCATGATGAGATGAGCGCATGAATTTGGTGCAATGGCACTGTCTCTCATTTTATAAGTAGTGTGCCTATGAGGGTGAGGTGGTGATGGAAACTCAAACCGCAAAATTTGATTAGATCCATAGTTAGGATCAGAGTATCCATTCACCATGTGTTTCTGTGCACCAGATACATCGTTGGTCGGCCATCATTGCGCGCTTGCGGCGCAGACGGTTGGTCATGTGTTGCCTGGCGGTGAAGGTCGTGCGTGGACTCCGGCCCGTGCCGCTCGCCCTTGCCCTTGCCGGCGAGGCGGCGTGCGAAGCGTTGGGAGTCACCTAACCGAGCGCGGGTTGGCGGGTATCCATGGCAGCGTCTCACTAAATTCATTTCAGTTATTCCATACAATTGAGTGTTCGGTTGAGAGACCACCTCATCCCAGGATGATTTGTCCATGATGAGATGAGCAAGAATTTGGTGCTTATGAGGGGTGAGGAGGTAATGGACCCAAAAGAAAACCCAAACCACAAAATTGATTAGATCCAGAGTTAGGATCAGAGGATCCATTCACCATGTGTTTCTTTGCACCAGATACATCAAGTGCTATGTATTAGAACTTTTTTGCACAGTTCTACTTCTAAGCCTCGGTTCTATAGAGACCAGAAGTAAACCTTGGGAGAATATATTTGTAATTTACTTTTTATTTCTTCTTGCAGATATCAAGTTAAAAGTCTGAAATTTCCAAGAACTAAACACTCGCAATTCATGACCATGTTCTTTGGAGAAATTTCTTGATAACAAGGGTGACAGACTCTTAAGTTTATTTTCCGTTTTGTTGGAAACTGAATGTAGCCACAGAAATCGACTTCACAGCTACAGTACATTGCAATGCCACAATTAATCAGCAGCGTCGTGTCAGGATTCATTCAGGAAAAACGCCCAAACCTCTCTGGCGGTGGTGGTCGGCGGCCTCCTGATCCAGCCGCTCCCGCTCCTCGATCTCCTTCCTGGCGGTCTCCGCCTGGTCCAGCTTGTCGCGCGTGTCCTCGCAGTAGTGCTCGGCGAGCGACTGCTGCAGCGCCCTGACCACCGGCGCGTAGTCGGCGGCGCAGGCCGCGAGCTTGAGCAGCGCGGCCGCCTTCCGCGACAGCGCGCGGGCCAGCAGCCTGTTGTCGGCGCGGAGCTCCCTGCCCCTCTCCACCGCCTCCTCGCAGTCCCTCACGCACTCCCTGTACTGCAACGGGTAGGAGACGCCGGGGC